>NW_015548217.1:1941235-1945037 GCF_001515605.1 Sinocyclocheilus anshuiensis | reverse complement strand
CCAATGTCTTTGCTGCTGACCTTTGATGATCCAGTTCAACCATACTAATAAGCAAAAATTACTTTAGAGAAACTAACAATTGTGCTTCGTTTTTTTATTGCTGAAGAGTTTCTTCTCCTGCGTTCTACTGTACAGACGTGAATTTACTTTTGCTTCAGCCTGATTTATTCATTACACTTTTTGGTGTGAAAGGGCTTTTATATTTGCTATAAATTGAACTTCTTATATTAAAAACAATCAAGCCCTGCTTATATTAAAAAAGTAACGCAAAAGTAATATAACGCATTACTTTCCATAAAAAGTAACGAAGTAACGCAATTAGTTACTTTTTTAGGGAGGAGCACAATATTGTAATGCATTACATTTAAAAGTAACTTTCCCCAACACTGATTGTCATGTAGGTTTTTTTTAATGATTGGCCCCTATTTCTGAAAGTATGTCAGCAGTTTGATATAAAGAAATAAAAATAAATGCTACAAAAAATTATATTTAGACTTTTAAATCATTTGGTCTAAAGAGTCTCTTTTGATGGAGTCCAGTGATACCATTTTTGTCTGTCTGCAGTTTTAAATTTGGACATAAATTACTGTATCTCACTGACATTTTAGCTTGTTGAAACAAAAGTAGGTAACCATCACTGACATTTAGTGTGACGACACATTGATGTCCTAAGACACGAAACGATCGGTTTGTGCCAGAAACCGAACAGTATTTATATCATTTTTTACCTCTAATACAATTCAATTTCCTCTCATTTAAATTCAGATTATTAGTCCACTACCCCTGGGAGTCACTCAGCCAGTTTCAGGACGATCTGATGTTGCATTACAAAATAAAAGCCCTCCAAAAACTCATATTATACCTGTTCTGCCTGTGATTTTGAATAACTCTAAAAAGGAAACTCCCTGTTTCCACAGACTAATTTCTATTCATATTAATTATTTTGTAATGGGAAATCAGACAGTCCTGACACTGGGGAAATTACATTCTGGACAGGTGTACTGTTAATCAAAAGTGAAACTTTTTTGTGAAAACAGGGAGTTTTCTTCTTATAACTATGTGAATTTACAGATAAATATGGTTATATACAAGTTCATTAAAGGGTTTTATTTTGTTATTTCTCATCAGACAGTTATTTGTTTATTTCTAAAATTCTACATTTAATATTACTCAACATTTGAAGTCATTTTCATTTTTATCAGACCGTTTTTTAAACATTTGTATTATTTTAGATGCATTCATTCATTGACAGAGAAACTGGCTCAATAAATGAATGCCAGAGAGCGCCTTTCCCTTGATCTGAGTGCTACACGCTATTACCGTAACGCCTAGTATATGCGCGAAACAACGTGGCGGCTAGAATGCCCGTGTTCTTCAAAGTGGAGGCTGGCCTGACCGAATTTATGCAGTTACTTTGATGTTCGATGTAAATATAAGATATATAGCCTATATGCACTTTATAGGCAAAAAACACATCTTTCCTACTTAATTCACAATATTTGATTTTCTAAAATTAATTAATAAAGGTTACTCTAATGGTCACCTGTCATAATAAGGGCATCCCCATATTTCATCAGGAGCACTGCCTGATCTGTCGCAGTTCTTTGTGGTCTCCTGTATTAGATCATACAGATGTTTAGTGACACAGATCAGGCTTTTCGGAATGAGGCAATGCAGTGAACGAGCTCTGCTGTCTCTGAAGATGATGATGATGATGATGATGTGTGAGTGAGTGAGTGGGTGTGTTCACTCCAGTGCCATGCGCTGCGATCCTGACAGCGTTCACATTACAGTCCACTCCGCGCATGAGAATGACAAACACGGCTTAAGCTCTCGGACGAGTTTGGAGTCATTCGGATTACAGTTTTGGAGACCGTTTGGAGATTCGATTCGCCACCTGAGGAGTTTACGATGTCAGGCTCGTTTTGTCGAAGTTTATACTCCTTCAACGGGGATCAGCATCAGCAGGGACTGAAGTTTGAGGCTGGAGAAGTGATCAGAATAACGCAAGCTCTGGACGGAGGCTGGTGGGAGGGAGAGAAGGACGGAGTCAAGGGATGGTTTCCCTCAACTTACGTGCAGGTGGAGGTAAGATCGTCATCACAGGTGTGTGTGTACCTGTTTTTCTATTCTGGTGGGGACTTAAACCTGAATACACACAGACTCATGGGGACTCGTGTCACGGTGTGTGTGTGTTTATCATCTGCTCTAACTGAACCATCGTGTCTAAACACGGGAACTGTATCGGCTACCTTACATGTGACACATTTGGGTTGTAAAACATTGTGGGAACGTTGTTTTGAAATGTTTCTAACACGTTGAAATGTTCGCTTTTCTGGTCGTGACTAGAACGTTCCTAAAAGATTTAAAAAAAAAACCGTTATAACTCTGTTTCACCGAAAATGTAACGTCATTTGAACGTTTATTTATAACATTCTTAGAACGTTAAAATGTCCAGGTTTCTTATCGTGGTTGTAAAGGTAACAAAAACGTTTCTTAGAACGTTCGGTAGGCTACAAATAAAATGTTTAGGACGTTCTGAGAACGTTATTTTAAGAGCGTTTCTATCTCAACAGAGAACTTTAATGAAGTTCAAATAACTTAAGCATGTTCCGGTAATGTTGATCTCAGAACCTTTTCTCATATCAATAAAGAATAAACATTTGAACTTTTGGCCTAACATTTATATAACTTTTAAATAGCCATATTGGTGAAAGTTGTGAGAACTTTCTGAGTCGTTCTTTCTTTAGCCGATAATCCCGCGGGGGGGTTTCAGTGTGGAATCTGTGATTCATTCAGTAGCCTACCTAATGCCACTCGTTTACTCGCCCATCGAAACGTTTCAAACCGGTTCTGAATGTTTGCGATGAAGAAAGGGCATGAGTTTCCCTCATGATGGGCATCTGTCTCTGATGAAGCGATACCAGGAACGGCTCGAGACTTCCTCGTTTCTCAAGCTCGGTCTTTTCATATCGCTTGGTCAACATGAAACTTACAAGAAAGTTAGAAATTACATTAGAAATAGTCACATGCTGATGTACACTCAGGTCAGTAGAGAGTGGGTCGGTCCATGTTGATATCACATGACCAGCCTAGTGTTGTTGACCAAGTTACTACAATCAATAAAACAATGTTAATACTGTGTTTACTTTACATGGCCCCTTCAGTGCTCAAAAAACTTTACAAAAAGCATAAATATAAAAAGTGCATTTATCACATTCCGACATAAACACAATAATTAGAGCGATTAAGGGAATCTAAACTTGCCTTACAATCGATTCAACTATGATTCAGAGGGTAATGATTCCAGCTGTTATCAAACAAATGTTAAAATTACATGACAACTATTATTCAAGTTAGGCTACTCGGCAATATGTGTAAACACAAAAATTGCGGTGCAGGGTAGGAGTGGAAGATATGGCCAAAATATGATTTCACAGTATGAGGTATTTTATTTCAGAATAACTATATATCGCATTATAGTTATTAAAAGTTAAGAATAAGAACAAATTGAAAATAATAACTGATGCAAATAACAAACAATAGGACAAATACAATATAAGATTTTAGGTTTAACAGCATTCAAGTAAGAAATAGGCTACTACAGAAATTAAATAATCAAATGTAAATGAAACACTGCATAGTATTCACTGTAAGAATTATTCACCGATCCTTATTAAAGCTACTACATTTTTTCAGTCAAGATAAGTGATTTTTTCCTGATTTATTTCCCCGTTTAAAAGTACTGTTGGAACAAATAAGCTAGTAGAGTCACATGATCCCCCCCCCCCCCCCAAACCCA
>NW_015548217.1:1936023-1941105 GCF_001515605.1 Sinocyclocheilus anshuiensis | reverse complement strand
AGAATCCCCCCCCCCCCCCAAAACCTGTTCAGCGCAAACCCATCTGGAGACTTCGCTGGTCATGACAAGCACAGTGCTGATTGTCTACAAAACACTTAAACAAATACTAACCCATAACCCTAACCTAAACCAGATCCATTGATCAGTCAGTCCATTCATGATTTTCACAAAGTATGAACTTTTCATGACAGGTGACCATGATTGAGCTGACCAATGAAATCAGCCGAGGGGCGGAGTTAGATAGATAGATAGATAGATAGTTAGATAGATAGATGGATGGGTAGATGGATAACATGCTAGTAATTCATGCTTGTTGATTAGAGGATGCTCACTCGTCTAACGTGTTTCTCATACTTTCATCTCTTCCTCTTTTTTGGGCTTTCGTTAGAATCTAAACATCCGAGTGTGTAAATAGTTCCTCTGATCTGTTCACCTCTACAGCATCAGTTTATTATGGTGCATCACCTCACGTTCTTATTTCCTGTGTTTGGTAACAAACCAAATGTGCAAATGCTGTGATATGTAGCATCTCTATAAATATCTGGCTCAAATTAATGCTACTCTGACAAATATTCACTACAGTATAAACGGTGTGACAACTAACCCTGCTCTCCACTAACCTTTAACACATCATGCTTGTTTTTAACCGGTGTAAACAGTCCTGTACAAACATCAGCCATTGGATGGATGGATGTGTGACAGCAGATTCACATACAGTATCATATACATGACAGTGAGAAAGTTCACTGCAGACCAATACCTCAACACCAGCACAACAATTTATTGATTTCTAACATTCTGTGATCAGCAATGTTATTTTACATTGCAGTGCATTAAAGGAATAGTTCAGCCAAAAATGAAAATGTGCTGAAAATGTGCTCACCCTCAGGCTCTCCAAGCTGTAGAGGAGTTTGTTTCGTCATCAGATTTGGAGAAATGTAGCATTGCATTAGTTGCTCACCAATGGATGCTCTGCAGTGAATGGGTGCCGTCAGAATGAGAGTCCAAACAGCTGATTAAAACATCACAATAATCCACAAGTAATCCACAGCACTCCAGTCAATCAGTTAATGTCTTGACAAAAGCTGCGTGTTTGTAAGAAACTAATTCAACATCAAGAAGTGTTTCACCTCAAACCATTGCTTCCGGCCAAAATATTAGTCCATAATATTTATAATGTGGCTTCCTCCAGTGAAAAAGTGGTCTGATCTGAATCAGGAGAGAAATCTTCACAGATCAAGCACAGTCCAAACAGATCAAAAAACAGATCAAATAAATATGTGGGTGGATTTTGATGTGAGAGACAACAGGAGATGGACTTTTTCAGCATTATTATGGACTCGTATTTTAGTTAAAAACGTCTTGATGGATTTGTTTCTTACAAACACGCAGCTTTTGGCTTCACAAGATGTTAAATGATGGACTGGAGTGGTGTGGATTATTGTGATGTTTTTATCAGCTGTTTGGACTCTCATTCTGACGGCACCCATTCACTGCAGAGCATCCATTGCTGAGACACTGATGCAACGCTACATTTCTCCAAATCTGATGAAGAAACAAACTCATCTACATCTTGGATAGCCTTAGAGTGAGCACAATTTCAGAAAATGTTCACTTTTGGGCAAACTATTGCTTTAATGACTGACAGGCTGTAATTAGCCATGGGAATGTTCTGCTAACCAGAATGAATTTTGTCAGACATTCGTTCTGTGCAGAGAGAGAGACACAAACGAGTTGAACATGAGGTGAAATACAGAGGGAGACTGTACAAAACAGGCCTTGTTATCAGTCACACTGATAACTATTGTTTGCCATCTCAGTCTGTGGGAGTTTCGTGCTTCTCATCTGAGATCGACTGTGACGCTCCAAGTTTTACATCTGGAGAGTCAAAACAAAGTCCAGAGAGCAGTTCAGTCATGCAGCAGCATGTTGGTTTACACGTTTCTCTCTCTTTGGGTCTGGAAGAGACGTCTCACCCTCTCCAGTGCTTTAGCCTCCGCTCACAGCTCTGCTGAGAATTAGTTTGCAAGCTTGTGTGAGAAATGACACTCCATACAGAGTGTTGTTTCTCTCACTGAATGATCCTCTTCAAGATCCTCTTTCACCTATTTAATTAAACAAGCATATTTTCTCATAAGATGCGCGTAAGTTAAATTGTCCAGGTTGGTCTGAAGTGTAAACATCAGTCTAGAGTTAAAGCAGTGCTCTGTCAGTGAGGGCTGTTAATAAGTGTGAAAGCCATGTAATGGATGAGTGAATAATAGGAAACAGACACTTCCCTTATTAGCCCTGTTGGGCTGAAACTGCTGACAGCTTAAAATACGGGGAAAAAACTCCTGGCTTAAATGCACTGTATGAGTTTGCTTTCTAAAGCAACCAATTCTGCACAATTATGGAAAAAAAACGTTAAACTCATAAGGAATAAAGTTCTTGGCTTTTAATTATACCATATCTTTAGGAATAAATTATTGTATTTTTATTACTTCATTATTTTATTACTTTCAAAAAATATTATTTGTATTAATTTGTTGTTATAAAGAATGATTATTATTATTATTAAGAATAATCACATTTCTTACTATAAGGATAACTGTTTTATTAATAAGAAGGAATAATTGAAAACAATAATGATTTACCTTTTAATCATATTAAGTCTAGAATTTCTTTTTTTATTATTGTGAATAAATAATTTTGTCATTACTACTACATATACATTTTCAATAAATTATAAACAGCAGTAATAAATAATAACTATTAAAAACATTAATAACAATAATACATATTTTAATATAAAAATAAGAATATTTCTGTTAATAAGAAAGGTTAATGAGAAAACCAGAAAGATCCTGCCTTTTAATTAAATTAGAAGTCTATAATTATTTTATTATTATGGATAAATGATTTTACTGTTATTAGTATTGCTGCATTTTTATTTTCAATAAATAATATTAGTATTATTAAGTTCGTATATTATTATTTTTCTTAATAATAAATCATTTCATTATAAAAATAAGAACATTTGTATTAATAAAAAATGATTAATTAGAAAACAAGAAAGATCTTGCCTTTAAATTAAATTAGGAGTTTAGATTTATTGTTTTAAATATTATTATAAATAAATAATTTTATTATTATTACATGTTTTATTTTCAATAAATATTACTACTATTATTTAGTACTTATGATTATGGTTAATAATAATAATAATAATAATAATAATAATAATAATAAATAATAATAATAATAATAATAATAATAATAATAATAATAATAATAATAACTATTATTAATATTATAATTAATAACAATACAACAACAGTAGTAGTAGTAAGTAATAGTAGTTTTTATTTATTTATTTATTTTATTATTATTATTAACAAGACTGCCTTTTAATTTTTATAACAAGAAGAACCAAAGTCCCTTTAAGGGAAGTTCATTCAGCAGCGTCTCAGTAACAGCCATCAGGCCCTGAAGTGCTCTGTGTTTATATGTTGGGTGGATCCGCTGGTTTTCATGAGGGTCAGGAAAGCCTGACTCACACAGAGTGGCCCATTCACGACGACTCTGATTCTCTGAACATGAAGTCAAACATGCGGATCTAGACTGATGGAGTCACACTGACTCACGCTCACGTCTGACTGGAAATACCTTAGATTTACAAAATTAACCATTAAAATGCTACAAAATACTCCTGTATAAATCAGTGCAGACTGTAGCCAGTCATTATAATACAGATCTATCAGATCTGATGATTGACACACACACATATGCAGTATGTCATATATGAACAGCTGTTAAATCAGACTGAATGTGTCTTCTACATACACTTACAGAGAAAGACCAGAGGCCTCTGATATCATACAGCTATCATATTCCATAGGGACTTAAAGGAACACTCCACTATTTTTGAAAATAGGCTCATTTTCCAACTCCCCTAGAGTTAAACAGTTGAGTTTTACTGTTTTCGAATCCATTCAGCCGATCATCATTCCTAGCCATATCGGCCTAGAAAATCGCAACTTTTAATTTTCCGTATAACTTTTTGTTGTAACTAACTACAAAAGAGTCAAGTTTTAAATAGGAAAAATATAGAAACTCTTTGGTCATTTTTGAGCGAGATGCTAACGGTCTAATCAGATTCAATGATCTATGCTAAGCTACAGCTAAAAGTGCTACCGCCAGACCCGGAGATCGGCTGAATGGATTCGAAAACGGTAAAACTCAATTGTTTAACTCTAGGGGAGTTGGAAAATGAGCCTATTTTCAAAAATAGTGGAGTGTTCCTTTAAAGCATGTATGTTGAGAGTATAACAAGGGTCTGTATTTACCGTTATTGATCCCGATGTGATTGATGAGGTTCTGGAGACGCAGGCCGTCTGTTTGCATCCACAGGCACATTTGGCATCTGATGATGGACATCCTCAGGGTTTAGATGGTCAACCATCTGAAACATGCATTATTTAATCATACATATGTCAGGACAAGCCGGCACATCAACCCAGATCAGAACATGGACCAAAGCATTAGGGAGTTTGAGCAACTCACAGCATTATAGTTAACTAAAACTAAAACAAAACATTACTTGAAATAAAATAAACACTAAAGTGCAAATCAAATATTTAAAATAAACTTATTTCAGGTAGTTGACTGATACTAAAACAGAATAACTACAACATATAGACATAAAAAAAAATTAAAAAAAAGTCAAAACATAAAATTACTAACTTTATCTAAAATGAAAACTGAAAATACAAAAATAAAATGTAATCCGAGCTGAAATGTTCAAAATTCAAAGCTGTAATCATAAAATAATTTCCTTTTTGACAATTTCCTTTTTATTTATGTAATTATTAGTGCTGTCAAACGATTAATAGCATCCAAAATAAAAGTTTATTTACATAATATATGTGTGTACTGTGTATATTTATTTTGTATAGTGGTGTGAAAAAGTGTTGGCCACCTTCCTGATTTCTTATTTTTTTGCATGTTTGTCACACTTTAATGTTTCAGATCATCAAACAAATTTAAATATTAGTCAAAGATAACACAAGTAAACACAACATGCAGTTTTTAAATGAAGGT
>NW_015548217.1:1928399-1935882 GCF_001515605.1 Sinocyclocheilus anshuiensis | reverse complement strand
TTATTATGTTTATTATGTATATATAAATACACACACATGCATGTATATATTTAAGAAAAATATGTTATATAAATATATTTAATATATAAACATAATATAAATAAAATTTATAAATATAAATACATGTAAATATTTAAAAAATAGATACTGTATGTTTGTGTATTTATATATACATAATAAACAAACACAGTACACATACATATATTATGTAAACAAACTTTTATTTTGGATGCGATTAATCGTTTGACAGCACTAGTAATTATATATTTTAATTATATATTTAGATAAACTTAAGTTCTGCATATATTAGGGCACTTAGCAAAGCAGTGTTTCTAAAGGCCACTTCATTGCGATCGTATTTGTCTGTGACATATGACATATGAACTCAGAGTCTCAGAAAATGAATGAGAGCAGTTACTCGTCTGGTTTACAGGAAGAAAAAAAAAAAAAACACTTCATTTAATTTAATTGAACGCAGCTGCGTACCACGAGCAGCAATACTCATTTATAATAGAGGTCAATCTAAACAGTTTGTGAACATACGAAATGTCCGTGTACATGCCAGCGGATCTTTTTCTCATCATGAAACACCAGTGGAAAACCAGGATCGGTCCGTATCTCTGACCTCAGTCGTTTCAGTTGTGATTTCAGTGATCTGTGTCCCGTTCCAGCTCTGAGCGAATGTCTCGTAAAACACAAGAGACTTCTTCTGCTCATCATTGCTTGAAAGGCAAAGATGTTTCTCAAAAAATATGAACGATTCCACAATCCACTTCCTATTATCATACTTATTAATTATTTAGAAGACGCTTTTATCCAAAGCGACAAACAAATGAGGGCAATATAAGCGATCAAACCTTTTTTTAATGATACATTTTTAAAAAAGTAGATGCAATATAAAAAAAAAAAAAGAGAATGCTAGTGTTAGAGGGTCAGGTTAAAATAAAACAACAAGTAGATAGAATAGAAAAACAAGCACATAGTAGAGAGTGTTAGAAGGTCAAGTTATAAATATAATAAATAAAAAGAAAACAAGCAGCTAAAATAGAAAAGAATAGAGAGAGCAAGTGTTAGAGGGTCAAGTTTTTTTAATTATTATTTATTACTTTTAGTTTTTTTAGTAGTACACTGTAGTACAGTTTGTTTGTTTTTTTACATTGAAATTAGTCAAATATTTAATTACATTTTGGAAATGTGTGTATTATAATTACTGAGCTTATTTTTGTATTGAAAGTAAATCCAGTACAGTAATTTTGTCCTGTGTGTAATGTACACAGTGAGTGAAAAGGTTATTAAAGGGACAGTTCACTCTCAAATCAACATTGTCATCATTTACTCTGCCACTCGTATGATTTTCTTTCTTCTGTGGAACATGAGTATATGATTATGAAAAGACAAGAAAAAACTCCTGTTGTGTTGTGAGGAGGGCAGAAAGTGTTGATGGGGTGAATGATTTGGCTGAGCGGTCTCGGCTTCTACATACCATGTTTGATTTAGCATCACGAGATGGAGAGCACGCTGACATCTGGCACCGAATCCTTCCCACACATTTCCAGCATTCTCCACTGGATGAAATTACGAGTGGGAAAACCTCAACGAGCTAAACGCTGGAGAAACGCTGCCAGCGGCTCCAGCAGAGATTCAGATTCTTCAGATCCATTTTTTTCAGGATTCTTTGATGAATAGAAAGATCCAAACTAAGATTTATCTGAAATAAAAAGCTTGTGTAACATTATACACTATCCCATTCAAAAGCTTGAACTCCTTTACATACTCCTCCAGGTCTCTGCCATACTGGAAAAGAAACACTGTTGCTTCTCTCAATAGTTTATTGCCCTTAAATGGGGCAACATTAATGGAAGCGATTTCCATTTTCCCTTCGTGGTCCGTTCTTCTGTCACGCATAGTTCCAAGCAGATGAAGATATAGCAAAAAGTCTTTAATGACACACTCAACAATAAATCCAACACCGTAGGAAGCAAAAATACAACTGATGCATTAACGAGAACAGACAAACTGACCTTAAAACACAGGAACTTAAGTACTAAGCAAATGAGGGAAATAATGACAAACACCTGAGAGGTCAAATTAATAACCATGACAACTAATTAGAGAGTGGGAAAACAGAACAAAGGAGAAAAGGAACTAAAGAATACAAACTAAGAGTCCATGAAAATGAAACTAAAATGACAAGATAACTAAAAGTCCATGACAAAAGAACCCTTAGTGGTTCCATGGAAGGAAAACTTGAAATCGCATCATATGACCCCTTTAAAGGTTCTTCAAGGAACCATCAATAATTTTTAAGTGTAGCTGTCCGAAGTCTTTTACAGGTCACTATATCTGTGCTTGTAAAAGTGTGTCAGACTGTGCGTTTTAGCACTCAACATTTTTTTTTCCAGTGAAGCTTCTTCTAAAGTACTGGCATCATTTATTCCCCTTGTGTTGTAGAAACTGTCCTCGATGTCTCCTCTGGACGAGCCGCTGCCCAGAGACTGGAAGTGCTACATGTCACCTCAGGGACGCAGATACTACGTCAACACCATAAGCAACGGTAAGAACCTCCAGCCGCCACTAAATTAGAGGTGCACAAAGTTTTGGCCAAAAATCAAACCCCATTGAGGACTGTAGGCCATAAGTTCCATTACGTATATACTACATTATATTAAAATGTATTAACATATATTTTATATAATATTTTTTACATTTTTTATAATAATATAATAAATTATAATATTTCTCAAAATAATTGTATTTATTTATTTATTACATAATAACATGCAAAGAGAAAAAAGCTGAAAAATAAATTTAAATTATTATTTTCTTCCTATTTAGAATATTTCCTATATAATAGGAATATAATAGAATATTTCCTATTCTTTTCCTCTCGTCTTGTTATAAGGCATGCCCAATGGCCAAATCAAAGGTGATCACGGGCATCTGCACTAGACCTACAGTCGCGCAGTGTTTTCTCTTTGGTTGCAGATGATGTTGTTGTCATAAGCAAGACTCTGAGACACACTGAACAGCAGCCAGTCGAGCACGTCTGGTACAGGCTGGTCTGACCGGATCAGAGGATCGGTACTGATATCTCCACTTCTCATTGTGTCCAAACAATCAGCATTGTCCCGATCAGAGCCATCAGTTGGCACACAATGCCGTGTTTACAGCCACAGCGCATGCTTTATGCCACTGTTAAAAGTGAAGAAACGCTTTCAAAAATCGCTCTTCTCACCTCCGTTACCTGCTATAACATCTCTGGGCACTTTTCTCACATTTGAAATGTGTCTATGAAGTTTGCATGCCCACGTTCTGCAAAATTCACACCGTTCATACTAATGTTGCTAAAAGAAGCATCATCACTTCTGCTGCTCGTATTCAGCAGCTTACATTTGTCTCAGCACATTTTTACTCTGTTTTCAAGATCTTTTGCTTAAAAGTATTTTTGAGTAATTTTTTTTTTTTTTACAAATATAAATTATATTATGAATATCATGATTTTGTTATGACTTTATGCCTCCCAAAAATACCAAAATAAATTATATTAAAATACTCACCATAGAAGTCAGTGTATACAGTATGTATTAATGGAATGTATTTTGAAATAAAAATACGTTATTTTTATATAGTAAGCTAATAAGGTAGGACAAAAAAGTTTAATTGACATTAAAATGTAATTTTTTAATCATTTTTAATTAAAATTACATTTCAATGCAATGTACAGTAATATTTAATTCAATGTGTTACTTGCAGTTTCTTTGTAATTCTTTGTGATTTTTTTTTTTTAGCAATTTCTGTGCAAAGTAAATCCTACACCAGTTTTGTTTTTATTTTATTATTTTCAAGCTGAGTGGAAGAAAAGCTACTACTATACTGATTTAAAGGCTTGAAGATTCACATTTAGGTACTTGCCATTTAATAATGAACACATTCATCTTCCCCATAGTTTCTATTACATCACTTGCATTTCCATGGTAGCCACTGACACTCAAAAACAGCCCAACTCCACCTATAAAGTGGGCAGTAAAGGCGACATTTGCTCCTCGTTATTACTCGAGCTAAACTGTGAAACAGAGGGAAGGCGTGAGTTGTGAAAGCAAGAAAACAAATCAATCTTCTAACCAGCCAATTACAATAATCCTACAAAGTCTGTGAGTAAGAGAAACTGGAATCCACCGAGAGTTTCGTCACGCCGTCCAGATCCAGTCCTGCCTGATTAATGATTATTAGGATGTTATTAACTTCTCTGGGTTCGTTACTCATTCACACACAGTCAGTCTCACACAAACACAGAACCAGCTAAAATGTGCAAGAGTCTTTTAAGCTCCTTGGTTTTAGCTTGATTTGTAGTTTGTGTTGAAGTTCACGTGGATGAAACAGATGGTTGTTGTGTTGTGTGATCACCATGGTAACACGTGTGTGTGTGTGTGTGTGTGTGTGTGTGGTTTCCTTCCTCTTCTTGGCTGTGGTTTGGTAAATGTGTTTTCTTCTGGGGAACACACATGAATATGAATAAATGAATAACTAAACCGCTTGTTTCAGATCAACCTCACTAACCTGCAGGTGGAGAGTTCAGGAAACCCTCTGAGATCTAAAAGAGATCGCTAGACTACATGAGAAGGATGTAGAAAAGGATGTTAAACTGTATACGTTTACATAGAAATGTATATAAATGTATGCATTTCTGTTGCATTAGTATGGAAGCTTGGTTCCGACGGATAAAAACATAAAATTCTATATTTCTAATAAAATTTCCCTTCACAATTCTGCATTTATATCTTACAGTTTTGAGTTTCTATCTCACAATTCTGACTTTATTCTCAAAATTGTGAGAAAAAAAGTCATAATTGTTAGATAGAAATTCTTAATTGTGAATATAAACGAAGAATTGCAAGATATAAATGTAGAATTGCGATAAAAAGTCTGAATTGCAAGATATAAACCCGCAAGAAAAATTAAGTCGGAATTGTTGGATAAAAAGTCACAATTATTTTTTTTTATTCCATGGTGGAAACAAAAGAAAACAGAATTGTGAGATGTAATAAAAAGTTGCAAAAAAGTCAGAATTGTGAGATATAAACTGAGAATTGTGAGATATAAACTTGCAATTGCGAAAAAAAATAAGTATGAATTGTGATGTAAAAAGTCACAATTATCTTTTTTTTTTCCATGGTAAAAAAAAAAAAAGCGATATATAGACTCAGAATTGCAAGACATTAATGCAGAATTGTGAAAAAAGTCTTAATTACAAGATAAAAACTTGCAATACTGAGAGGAAAAATCTGAATTGTGAGATTAACTCAGAATTGCGAGAAAAAGGCAGAATTGTTAGATAAAAAGTCACGATTACAAATTTATTTTATTTATTTTTTTTTAGTGGCAGAAAGATCGATTACCGTCACAGAATTTTGCAAAAAAGTAACAATTGTTGTCAAACAGGTTTCCTGAACACTGTCATTGGTCAAGACAACTGATAGCTCCGCCCCAAACTCACACCATTGGTCGAGCCAGTGTTGTAGTTCCATAGAAGCATCAGTTTCGACTTGTCCATAAGAGCTGAATGGAATGATCAACACAATGAAATATGCTTTTTTTTTTTTTTTTTCAAAGTTAAACTTCAGTTTTAGGTAAAATCGAGCAGATCAGTTTGATTACTAAGACTGAATTCAATGCCAGTAGTCAAACTTTGTGTTTGAATTTGCTGCCATGTGCTAAGATGAAATCTGTTTCCTAATCGTTTGATTGAACACCCATGACTCGTGCAGTAGCTGGAGGAACAACAGAGCCAATACAGATGGTGCTAAATTAAAGATGAACTACAGAACGCAAAACTAGGCCATTATTCATCGCCCACAGAGCTGAAGCACAACATTGGTCACAGATTGGAGGACCGCGACACAGTCCCGTTCTGGCCAGAAGATCAGTCGCTGCTGAGCACAAATTACAACAATACTGTAGACGTCGAGCCCAGTCCTGCCATCCAACCACTCACAGCTCATTTGAAGTAAATAATTCGACTAATCATCTTCTCAGATGCTCGTTGCTTAGTAACCGGCTTCTCTGTTTCATAGTTCGCCAGGCTGTTTCCGAACTTCACAATTCCATATGCAGAGGACACATGGATTAAAATGCATTTCTGTATTAAGGAGGACAATAAATCTAATCAGATGCATGCATTGCACTTTTTTGAGAAATCATTCAGAGCAATGCTTTATTTATGAAACAGTACATGCATGGCTAATGTAGATTATTTTCATCACATTCTCCTTCATCTTCACACTAAATGCTTCTGCATTCGATCTGTTCTCAATTCATGTCATTTGAGTTGAACTGAAGTCTTTAGTGGTAAATCAGAGAAATAATATAATACTTATTATTACTTAAAGTTCAGGCTAGTTATGTATGTTTACCTGAAAAATGTTAAGTAACTTTTGAAGGAGAAATACAATAATTATTACAGCAAATGACGTATGATTTGATTCACTGTAAATTACCAAAAATGACACAAGGAAGGCATCTGTACTTGCTCAAAACAGGTTTTCAGTAAATCTCTGTCGATGGTTACTGAAACTGTTTTTTGGGAGGATTGATTTGTGTCTATCTGTGAATATCTGATACGGCCACTGTGAGAGCACTGTGCATTAAGTTATTACCGATGTGGCGTTTATTGAGCATTACCTCCCAACAGAAGAAAACAGATGATGTAATTAACAGGAAATGGCTTGATTTTGCTCTTGTTTTTCCAGAGACAACATGGGAGCGGCCGTCGAGCACGCCTGGCACCCCGAAAACACCAGTGAAACACAAGAACTCTGTCCCGACAGGTGGGGAACATCAGCATCTATATATAATTCAAATAGGTGAAAAGTTGCAAAAAAATGCCTGCACACCGTGAGGGTGAAAAAAATCAACAAAAAAGCAAATGCGAAACAGCAAACATTTCGGTCACAACATGACCTTCTCCCGTTTAAAGCGGCTGTTTTCTGATAGCCATCATAAATAGTGGAAATGAAAAGACATGGATGATGCATCCAAACTGAATGGAGAGCATTGACTGTCAGAGCTTTTGGCCAGAGGCGTTTTATCTGGATGGCAGTGAAACCACAGTGGCCTCTGATTACAGATTTCCTGTGTTTCAGTTTTATCTGTGTTTGGAACGCTGGACACTTACAGACAGTCTGTGGGAATCTCTAGCAGCAGATATTATCAACAACAGCATATTTTATAGATTTGATCGCTCAGGTTATATTAAAGGTCCCATATTGTACACCTTTCTGGAGTTTTATTTTAGATTTTGATGTCCTTAAAAATATATATTTGCGGTATAAGTACCAAAAACCATCTCAATATATTTTTACAGCTCCTCTCTCAGGAGCTCTGCTGAGAACAGGTCACTGAGCCCACTGCTCCAGGTGTGTTCACGGTGTGTGTGTGTGTTCACTGCTGTGTGTGTGCACTTTGGATGGGTAAATGCAGAGCACTA
>NW_015548217.1:1925817-1926110 GCF_001515605.1 Sinocyclocheilus anshuiensis | reverse complement strand
GTAGCTGTAAAAATAGTTGCCTGCTGAAATTGAAATGTATATACATCTTCATCATGACTAGATAGACACGGTGAGTTTGTCTTTACTATACACGTTAGATGTGATCCACCTACAATCCTGAATCCTGTCAGATCGTCCATCCTTTGAGTGTAACATTACAGGTCGGCCGATCTGGTTTCGAGTTAACCTTTAACCTTTTCGACATGTTTCCGTGTTGTTGTTGCTCAGCAATGGCATGGACGCGATGTTGTCTGGGGGTTTGGCAAAAGGAGCGTGGGACTGTGGGCAGTGCT
>NW_015548217.1:1914760-1925751 GCF_001515605.1 Sinocyclocheilus anshuiensis | reverse complement strand
GCAGGCTGTGTGCATTTTACTGTGGACTGACTGTTTTGAAACTTATATGGTAGTTAAATAGCCCCTAGACCTCAGTTATCGTGAAAAAAGCCAGGAAATTTCAGTTTTGACAATATGGGACCTTTAAAGGAACAGTTCACCTTAAAATTTAAATTAGCTAAAAATGTGCACACCCTCAAGTCATCCAAGATGTAGTTGAGTTTGTTTCTTCATCAGATTTGGAGATTTTTTGTGTTTTATTACTTCTATTACATTGTATTACTAAAATGTAAATTGGCCTGATTTGAATCCAAAACGTAAGACTGATTACTGACCACTGTTAGTTGGTCAGACTAGAATTTAAAGGAATAATCTTGTGAAGCCAAAAGCTGTGTGTTTGTAAGAAACAAATCCATCAAGACATTTTTAACTTCAAACAGTTGCTTATGGCTAAAATATGAGTCCATAATCCATAAAAACGCTTCCTCCAGTGAAAAAGATCGTCTGGTCTGAATCAGGAGAGAAATCTGAACAGATCAAACACCGTTTATGAGCCAAAACAGCTCTAAACAAATATGTGGGTGGATTTTGATGTGAGAGAACAACAGGAGATGGACTGTTTTACTGGAGGAAGCATTATTATGGATTATGTACTCGTATTTTAGCAACATTTTGAAGCTAAAAACATCTTGCTGGATTTGTTTCTTACAAACACGCTGCTTTTGGCTTCACAAGATGTTAACTGATGGACTGGAGTGGTGTGGATTACTTGTGGATTATTGTGATGTTTTTATCAGCTGTTTGGACTCTCATTATGACGGCACCCATTCACTGCAGAGCATCCATTGCTGAGCAAGTGATGGAATGCTACAATTTCTCCAAATCTGTTCAGCCTGAAAATGTTAGGAAACAAAGAGAGAACCAGCGATTGAGTACAAACCAGTGCTTGTTCAGTATCAAAAGCGTCTGCCTCCTTAATAATTCACCTCAGTATACAGACCTGCTCTCAACACTCTTTGCCTATCTAGGAACAGCCTTTCTAGGTCAACCGCTTCACTGTGGAAATCCACAGGAAAGATTTGAGGACAGAGTTTCAGTCTAGAATATTTGCAGCTATCATTGATCACTAACTGGTCAAAAATTGAATCTGCAACCTTTAGACTAGCCCAGTATAGTCCTGTTGTAGCCTCTCACATTTAAGTTTGACATAGCTAACTAAATAAATAAAATAAAGCATATTCAGAAAATGCCTTATAAAGTAAATGCCATAGAAAATGTACAAAATTGATCCCATTTAAGCCACTATTTCAGTCTAGAAATGTCAATCATTTTGTGATACAATATGGCTAAAAATCACAAAAAAAAGCAGAAAAATGTCAATCTGTAACTTTTACTACTGGGAAACTTAACATTTATCAAAAATAAAGTGGCACCCAAAAGTCTGAAAATACTTCTGTTTTGCTTATTTTTATTTATTTCAAGTTGTTTCAACGTGCATATTTTTGAATATTTAAGACTTAAAGGTGACATACCATGAAAATATGACTTTTCCAGGTTTTAAGTGCTATAATCAGGTCTCCGGTGCATCTACCAACCAAGGAAACATGAAAAAGATTAACCCAGTAACTTTGTTTTGGGAAGCCTTTTTCTGCAAGCGTCTGAGAAAATGAGCGTGTCTGATTTCGCTCCCTTGGTGATGTTGCAAAGGGATCTCATTATAATATTACCACCCCTTAATCTGTAAATTTCCACCCACGGCGCCGTTATTGTGTTTTCGCAAGTGACAACGGTGTACCAGCTCTAATGCCATGGCCAAAGTTTGACGTCAACTTTTTACGGAAGTCACAATGGTTCGTGAAAAATGGCAGGCTGTGTGCATTTTACACGCTAACTGTTCTGCCTTTGTATGCACAGACCAGCACAGAACACTGAAATAAGTGTTTTTAGTGTATTTAGATCTGAAATAAACATGCGATTTATTTCCCAGCTGTTTACCTTCACAGACATAACCGACTGTTTTTTGTAACTCATGTGTGTTTTTAATGTAAACTTGTGTGTGAATGAGAACTTAGTTTAGTACTCACATGCTGTGACAGCCGCTTTCTGTCCGTGTGCTTCAGGTGTGTGCTCTCAGAAAACCGTATATCAGAAGTTTAAACTCATATGGTTTAAAACGCATGATTTCAGCATGATAAACATGATAATCATAACCAAAACAGATGTTTTTTAGCTGGTCCGAACTGTAATGGCGCAGCTCTATTCTGGAAAAGGGGGCGGGGAGCAGCAGCTCACTTGCATTTAAAGAGACAGGCCCGAAAAACAGCGTGTTTCTGCTTCAACTCAAAATAGGCATTTTCAAAATGATAAAATAAATGATCTGTGGAGCTATTTTGAGCTGAAACTTCACAGACACATTCTGGGGACACCAGAAACTTATATTACATATTGTAAAAAGGGGCATAATATGTCTCCTTTAAAAGATGAAAATAAATACTTATATAATAAAAAAAAAGTATACACAATAATGTATATATTTACACTTTTTAATATAAAGTGAAATATTTTTGTGTTTTAATGCTTTCGATTTAATAAGTACATTTTTTCAAATGATATTGACAGCATTTGAGTTTGAGTGAGAAGTTGAATTAAAAAGGAAAATGAAAAGTCAAAAGTTCTTAGTTGTAGTTTGTCTCTTTTTTTGTTTTAATGCAACAGCATCGTTTTGAACTTTTTGACATTGAAACCTTCTTTATATCCAGGTTTAAGTTCGTTTCAAGACTTTCGAACCCCACTGTAGATCACTGTAGTTCAACGCTTGTCCAAAATCTTTTCCTCCTCCATCCATCCACAAATCAGCTAATGGAGAATCTACTGTCCCACCTCCGTGCTGAGCTCCGTTTAGTACTCTTGATTTGATTTGCACCGGCTATCAGCATTTTACAATGTCTAAAAGCACATCTTAATGATAGATGGACAGGATAATCGCGTCCACCAGAGATCCAGCATGTGGACGGCACACCATAGAACAAATGACATTATGAGCCAGCTGAAGAGAAATGAGTGTCATTGACATGGACTGAGGGAGGAAACAGTAGACATGTTCAGGATGAGCACATCTCGGCAGAAAGCCTGTCTCATCACTCTTCCTAAACAAGTGACCAACTGGAAAATGAGGAGCATTTTAATGTATTTACTTCCTATGATGGATGACTTTAATAAAGTCACACAATTAACGGTTAAATCAATAGTTCAAATAAACATTTTCTGAAAATGTAGTCACCCTCAGGCCAACTGAGATGTAGATGAGTTTGTTTCTTCATCAGATTTGGAGAAATGTAGTATTCCATCATTTGCTCAGCAGTGGATGCTCTGCAGTGAATGGGTGCCGTCAGAATGAGAGTCCAAACAGCTGATAAAAACATCACAATAATCCACAAGTAATCCACACCACTCCAGTCCATCGGTTAATGTCTTGTGAAGCCAAAAGAAACAAATCCATCGAGATATGAGTCCGTAATCCATAATAACGCTTCCTCCACTGGTCTGAATCAGGAGAGAAATCTGCACAGATCAAGCACCGTTTACAGCCCAAAACAGCTCCAAACAAATATGTGGCTGGATTTTGATGTAAGAGACAACGGGAGATGTACTTTTTCACTGGAGGAAGCGTTATCATGAATTATATTACTGGTATTTTAGTTAAAAGCATCTTAATAATGGATTTGTTTCTTACAAACACAAAGCTTTTGGCTTCACAAGATGTTAAATGATGGACTGGAGTGGTGTGGATTACTTGTGGATTATTGTGATGTTTTTTATCAGCTGTTTGGACTCTCATTCTGACGGCACCCATTCACTGCAGAGGATCCATTGGTGAGCAAGTGATGCAATGTTACATTTCTCCAAATCTGATGAAGACACAAACTCACCTACATCTTGGATGGCCTGAGAGTATGGACGTTTTCAGATTTTTATTTTTGAGTCAACTATTGTTTAAATTGTCTCTCAGACGTATTTAAACTAATTGTTGATAACTAGCATTGTGCTTTAGGAATAATGAGTTTGAGCGAGGGCTTTTTGCTCTGACATTTGAAATGACCCTCCCTTGATAAAGCAGAATGGAGCAGCTTGTTATCGCACACAGACCATCAGCATCAGAGCAGGTTCTACAAATATAGTCAGGCTGTTTATAATTAGACAGGGTGCACAGGAGGTGCTGTAACACGTCTGGAAGGTTGGAGATATTATGTCTCAATGAGAAAGGAATCACTTTCTTCTTCAGGTGCTTGTTCTCTGACTACTGTTGTCCTTGGCCTGCTGACTGGAGCTATTAGAGGGGTAGTTTACACAAAAACCGAGTCCACCGGTGTAGTCTGAATGACTATTATGAGCAGATTCTTTTTAGCGAATCAAAAACATACACAACCATGCAGTCTGATTCCTGAACGGTTGACTCTTATGAGACGATTCTTCCTAGTGATTCAAAAACATAGACAACCAGTGTAGTCAGATTCCTTAAAGAATGACTCTTATGAACTGATTCTTTTTAGTGATTCCAAAACATGAATTGGCTTTTTTAGTGTATCAGTGAACCATATGAGTGAATTCTTCTTTTAAGTCAGTGTCGTCTGGAAAGCCGCTTTGGTGCAGCGTGTTTTGTGACAAACATTGTATGAATTCAATTCACAAATGGAGCCTTGCATTGATTCTGTACACAATAGCAGTGCATACTGTTCATCACACACTGCTCTGCGTCTTTGTTACACGACCTTGCGAGAGGAAAAGATGTTGATCTCTCCTGGCTCTAAATCAAACTCATCTCAGTGTTTTCTTCCTCTCCAGTGAATGGATTTCATGGTAATGGCAGCCCGTTGCATCAGACGGAACCATCGCATGTACTGATGCGGAAGACCAGCACAGATCAACAGGTACGGCTGATCTCTTACATATGGACTAGTTCTCATTTATTCATTTAGCAGATTCCTCTGGACTACAAATCTGATTTCATTCCAGAAGTTATTTGTGTGTGTCTCTCCATCTGCATCACTGACATTAAAACAAGAAACTAGCGGAGATTTATTCAAGCTGAGACTCTTTGAGCTAGTAAAATGTTTTATTGCATATCAATTTATTGATGATTCAACATATGATTGATATGATCTTTTGTAGGGATTATAAAGCAGTTTCTCAATCTGCCAAAATCTAAGGTGCTTTTTATCAATCTGCCAGGAAACGAGTTGCATTTATAATAATAAATGATAATGATAAAATGAGTGCTTCTCAGGAAGAAACTGAACTTGATTTATCACTGAAAAATCAGTGTGTTTTTGAGGCAATTTGTAGCAATCAAACGAAATATCTATTTTACTTTATTTTAGTTACACAGTACCAAAGATTTTTTTTTTTTTAAAGAAATGAATGCTTTTGTTCAGCAAGGGTGCATTATATTGATCAAAAGTGACAGTAAAAACATTTATAATGTTACGAAAGATTTATATTTCAAATAAATGCTTTTTTTTTTCTATTCATCAGAGCATCCTGAAAAATAAAATGCATCATGGTTTCCACAAACATATTAGTCAGCACAATCAGAAATGTTTCTTGAATGATTTCTGAAGGATCATATGACAGTGAAGTCTGGAGTAATAATGCTGAAAATTCAGCTTTGATCACAGGAATAGCCTACATTACATTTTAACATATATTCACATTAAAACAGCCATTTTAAAATGTAAAAATATTTCATAGTATTACTGTTTTACTGTATTTTTTTGATCAAATAAACACAGCCATGGTAAGCAGAAGAGACATCTTTTATCTTTTATTCCAAATGTTTGTCTCATGAAATAACATTATTACAGTGTTATATGAATATTTTTCCCCACGTCAGTCTGTCGTTGCTAAGGTTGGGTGCTCCGTGGGTTGGTCAGGCGTTTTCTTCCTGTTTAAGTGGGCGCTTTTGGCCAGCATCAGCTGTAATGTGCTTATGCTGTCTGGTCTGGCTTTACAAGACTAACTATTAGTAAGCCACTCGTAGGCTGATTCTCCTGAAAACGCCTGTGCTGTTGTGCTGCTCTCAAAACATTGCATCCCGACACAGCAACATCAGCTCAACCAATCGTGTGAGTTTGGGGGTGGAACTATGTCAAGCCAACCAATGGAAAACAGGGGGGAGTGTTCAGAAAAACGTGTTGCAGTGACACCTTCAATGAGCATTTACTGAAGGTGCGGCAGATGTCACCTATGAAACCCACTTTTCTTTTCTCTCTCCCTCCTGATGATCTCAGGGTGGAGATGACAACTCATACCACACACACATACATCGCAGCATCACGATGATGTCTGACGCTCAGTTTTGTGTCTTCTGTCAGAGTCCTGGCTCGACTTCACCCAGCAGGAAGCAGGAGTGCGAATCCACAGTAAATGTGAGTATGACAGCTAAACAAACACACGCTGAAGACTGACAAACAAACTGATCTCAGATGCTTAAACTGCATGGCAACCAAACACATTCAAGCAAACCAGAAACCCGAACGGACAATGTTTACTTTCCTAAAGCATGTTTCTGGTTGTATTGTGAACGGATCTTTGGTGCATGCTTTTATAATGAAAACAAAATGTTATCTTGAAGCAATTTGTTCTAGCTTGCTCTGCTGCTGCAATGACTTTCCTTTTCCTCTGACATCACATAAGCCGTTGGATCATCTTAACCAACAGGCAGATTATTTTTAGGCCAGGGGTTCTAAAACTGTTCAATAGCAAGGACCCAAAAATATGATTATTCCCTTTCCTATAATATACAGGCAACTATATATTTTCATTTATAAAAAAAATGCCCAAAAAACTTATTTATACTGTGTGAGAAAAATATAATAAGGCAGCAAAATTCCAAAATTAATAAATAATTGGCTTTTATTATGTCGTGGTCTTAAAGCAAACTGTTAAAATATTATCTTTAAAATATTATCAATTTCATTAATATCCTAAATGATCACATTAACTGAAAAGCCTTAATCATACATTTTGTAAGGCTCTTTTTTTAGGCTCTTTTAGCAAACTCACATGCGATCTCTATTCTGCGGAGTACTGTGAAATTGTGCTGAAGTGAAAGTACAGATACAGTGTCAAACATTTTACTTAAAAGTCCTAGCTAAAAATAAAAGTAAAAATGTATTCACATTAACTTAAGTATTGTACTTAAGTGTTTAAATGTAAAAAGTACTAATTTTAGTATTTTTAATGCAATAAATTTGGTGGAAAAAATCACTATTTTCTCATTGTTCTGTCTAAGACACTTAGACAGCAGATGTTAAAGTGAAACCTGTTACCTGAATATATTCAGCAGATGATTTTACAGTGTTTTGACATTTGAATATAATGATTTGTAGACTAATCATGAACTGTGTTAACACTTGACTCAAGTTCATCAATCGTAGCTTTTACAAAAACACATGAATATAGTCTGTGTCTGAAAGGACTACTTCACCGAGTAATGATCTCATGTGAGTATGATTGATCGTTAGTCACATTAGAAGAAAAAAAGTACTATTTTTATTTTAAAATAGTTATGAGAAGATTTACATCATGATGAAATATAACACTTGTTCTTCGTTCTTTTGCCTATTATTTTCAACTTGTAAATGTAACTGAGTAAAAGTACAAGTATTAGGTTTTAACAGGCCTCAAGTTAGTACAGATTCTACAAAATAATACTGAAGTATAGTAGTACTTTACACCTCTACAACTTGTGTAGCGCCTGCTTTTAATGATCCAATTGATCCATAATTCCCATTTTCTGAATATAATTGGCACATTATAGTATTGTGCCAAATCCTACCAAAATTTGGAACCCCAAAGTGATTCCATTAGCTGACAGAACTTATATTGGTGTCTGATTAAAAATACTTGATATTAATACTAAGACTTTTAAAGGTGACATCGGATGCCCATTTTCCACAAGTTGGTATGATTCTTAAGGGTCTTCATAAAAAGTCTATAACATACTTTGGTTCAAATTTCTCAATGGTAGTGTAAAACAACACCCTCGCAAAAACAGCTCTGTTCACCCGTTTTGGTGCATGTCCCTTTAAATGCTAATGAGCTCTGCTCACCCGCCCCTCTCTTCCATTCTTGCATTAAAGTCACCATTCTTATTCATGCAGTTATAACTGCTCAAAAACTATTTAAAATACATTTGTAAATGACTTATTAGTCATTAACAAACACCTTTATATACCCTCCACAGAGGCAACCTTAAAGGGATAGTTCACCCAAAAATGAAAATTCTGTAATTAATTACTGACCCTCGTGTTGTTCCAAACCCGTAAGACCTTTGTTCATCTTCGGAACACAATTTAAGATATTTTTGATGAAATCTGAGGGCTCTCTGACCCTCCCATAGACAGCAAGGTAACTACCACGTTCAAGGTCCAGAAAAGTACCAAGATGATCGACAGAGTAGTCCATGTGACATCAGTGGTTCAACTGTAAAGTTACGAAGCTACAAGAATACTTTTTTGCACAAAAATAACGACTTTATTCCACATTTTCGTCTCTACTGCATCACTTTGGACGCGCGTTCACGACAGTACCATGATGCGAGCGTGTGGCGGCGCCGGCACTCAAGTAGATATAACTGCAGACCAGAGATCCGGCGTGATGACGTCATTACGCCGGATCTGGGTCAGCGCCGCCACACGCTCGCGTCATGATACTGTCGTGAACATGCGTCCATAAGTGACGCAGTAGAGACGAAAATGTGGAATAAAGTCGTTATTTTTGTTTTCTTTGCGCAAAAAAAGTATTCTCGTAGCGTCGTAACTTTACAGTTGAACCACTGATGTCACACGGACTACTTTGTCGATCATCTTGTTACTTTTCTGGACCTTGAACGTGGTAGTTACCTTGCTGTCTATGGGAGGGTCAGAGAGCCCTCAGATTTCATAAAAAATATCTTAAATTGTGTTCCGAAGATGAACGAAGGTCTTACGGGTTTGGAATAACACGAGGGTGAGTAATTAATGACAGAATTTTCATTTTTGGGTGAACTAACCCTTTAATGTACTGTAGTGGACGGCACGCAACAAAGCGAAGGTTGCAAATCATTTGAACTTTGTGTCAGTACGTCATAAGTAGAACGAGGCAGCAGTTTACTGTTAGGGATTTGTCGTGCCACGCCACATCCAGTGTAGACAGCATCACTTATAATGAGTTCTACAGTATTTTGTCGCACCGCACCGCGTCCGGTGTTGACACGGTGTGAGACTGTTCACTTTAGCTGCATTCGTCGTGGGACTTGCTAACTAGCACATTATTAGGAAAGGCGATTTGCAAAGATTCATAAAAAAAAAACGTATTCCCCGTTCACACCAAGAACGATAACTATAAAGATAGCGATATTAGCATCCACACCAGCGAACTATATCGTCTGTTTATTCTCACCACAAGCTCGTCTGCTGCTTTAAATTTTCGAGCTTGTAATAGCGGTATGGATTATGTGTCAATGTTTTTATCGTTCATTAGCAGGAAAAAATCGTTCTGAAAGTGATTCCAGTGGTGCGGACTCTGCTATTCTTTAATATTGACAACGATTTTTAGAATTACATCTTTATCGTTATCTTTATAGTTATCATCCTTGGCCTTTATACTCACTTCTTTTGGTGGTGAAGCTACCGAACAACTTTTTAGCAAAACCTGCTTTGTACTGACCCTCGTTTACAAAGCAGTCTGATGTCAAATAAATTACGCAAACAAAACGCATTTAGGTACATCATGGGCTCATTCCCTTAAAAAACAAAAGTAATCCACTGCGTCTTCAGCGGCTCAGATGTCGGGAGTAAATGACGACTGCTATGTTCATTATTACATCCAACAACAAAACACCTCAATCGCTTAGGAGCCATTCTTGTCTACATCTGCTCCGGCGTCGAAACAATGGCGGACTGATGACAGCTCACTCAGGGCGGAGCTAAGGTAAAACGCCAGTGTCCGTCAACAGTCGTGGGAGGGGCCTGTGCAAAGCTACGTCACTTTGCCCAGAATCTGTGAACGACTTGATCTGAAAAAGTGCTTATGATTTGTGGGGATTTTAAAAAAGCACTGGCTGGATTTTTATCGTTATGGGGTGGTTGTGTACACACACTGCAAACACACATTTCAGTTCAAACACCATGTAAAAGTGAATTTTTAAATTTTAAATATGACATAAAATAACCAAAGCTATTAATATGAATCAAAACATTTCTCTTTCTTTGTGTTTTCATGTAATCAGTTATTGTAGCAAAACACTAAATCTGGGTTGCAAATGTACCAGTGCAACTACATTTACATTCCGCTGCATCAGGTGTGATTATCATAGTTGCATCTGTGTTGTGCAACACAAACAGATCAGAAATGCACACCTGCGATGCATTACAGATCAATGATGAAACCGCATGCAGCAGGAGGATGCTTTGAGTTTCTGAGGATACAAGTGACGTCTGTAAGCAAATGCACGGCATTTGAGTTAGAAAAGGAATATCAGCTGTGTAGCTTTGATAAGCACATTATTCATGTCAATTTCTGAAATTACGTTAAACTACAAGGCAGATTTAACCTCATTTGATGTGTAACTACTGATGGTCTTCTTAACTTGATTGATTTGCATAGAGCGACCATAAGATGCAGCAATATGGCAATGCAGACTCTCAGGAGTAGCTATAAATAAACGTGGTGAATTTACTGACTCGTTCTTCAATGAACAATCTGTAAGAGATTTATTATTGCAGGATAGACTAGTATTATCCTGACTGTGAGACATGAGTCACTGTCTGAAGCGTTATCATCAGAGACACAAAGAGCTGTTCATAAGAGTTATCAGGACTTTCAACAACTTAAACAATGTAACAATAAGAAAAATGAGAAGAGAAAATGACTTAATTGTGAAACTGTCTGATTTGTTACACACACACACACACACACACACATATATACACACACACACACACACACACACACACACACACACACATCCA
>NW_015548217.1:1905571-1914750 GCF_001515605.1 Sinocyclocheilus anshuiensis | reverse complement strand
CTGTATATATACTGTATATATATATATAGAGAGAGAGAGAGAGAGAGAGAGAGAGAATAGCCGAATGTTCATGTGCTCAGAAAGCTGACGTCTTCATTTAAACACCCACTGCCATCTTCCTTTCACATTACTGGGATGTTTGCTGACATGGAGATCAGATAGTTCCCATCATGCCGACAATGACGCAGACTCTGACCGGTTTCGATTCATTAGTCCAGTGTGCCACTCTTGATTATTTTCATCAGAGCCGATGCAAACGGGTGTGGTGACTCGTTCTCCTCCTCCATCTCTCCTTACATTATCCAGCTTCAGCACAAAGGCATAATAAGCCTCTGAAAATCTCAGTGTGTGGATCCGGAGGAACTTATGATCATTGTGCAACCAGTCAATGCACACGCTTGTTCTGTTTATCCAGAAAAATCCAGTTGCAGACAAACCAGAAGTGAGACAACAGTTGCAATATGAGGCCAGTTCTGTGCTGTTTCCTCATTTGCTGTGATGCAGATTCAAACATTAGGCAACACAGGGAGTGTTGTGAGCTCATTCAAACCGAAGGGAATTTCCTTTGCCACCAACTCAGAGTCAGCATCATACTTTACTCTCGCGGACAGCAGTGTCAGACCTCAGAAACGTCCACGCAAGTCATTCTGCATCTAAACAGTAGGGCCAATATCTGTGTTTTACAAGGGAAATACTGATGGAAAAGGATAACATAGAGAGGAGCAGTGTTCATCTGACTGGTGAAATCACTGTATGTTTTGCAACAGATGCAGTTTCAAGTTAAAAGTTTTTGTCATTTTATTAGTCTCTTTAAGTCTATTTGTTTTTAAGTTGTAGTTTTGCTTTAATTTTAGTTATTGTAGTACTTGAACCTAAACTAAACAAAAATTAGAAATATTTATTTTTCAGTACAATCATGTTTATTTTACTTCAAGTAATGAAAATGTTTTTTTTTTATGGTTTTAGTTTGTTTAAATTAACAGTAATAATCCTGGCAATATTTTCTTAATGCAATGACGCTTAGTTATATGCCTGCAGTATGTGTGATTAAAACGCCTAAAATCAAGTGTAGCGTTAGTTCTAGTAGGTCACGTTAGACAAGCTCGCATCAGCTGACTCTCAGCTGATCCCCATCTACCTATAGGAATACGACACCTATCTAAGCATTCATATATAAGGTCCCGCAGTATTATCAGCAGTTTTCACATTGCTCAATAGCTAATTACCCTCCTCCATAATACGACACCTATCTAAGTATTCATATATAAGGTCCCTCAGTATTATCAGCAGTTTTCACATTGCTCAATAGCTAATTACCCTCCTCCATCCCCAGCTCCTCCTCTGCCAGTCAGGATTCAGCCTTCTGATTATCCTTTGAATCAGACTAATTCTAAAATGTGTACATAAAGTTATTGAACTTTAACGATATCTGCAATACATTTATGTTGGTTCTGTTCTGTTTACCCTGGGGGGGGGTATCGCTGCTCTCCCTGCTCTCATCCATGCTAGGCTGCATGGATGTGCAGGGAGTTCTTGCCCAGAACAGAACCATACCACCAATCCAAACTGTATGCTAATTGTCAATCATCTTTGACGATAGTGGTCCTGACAGAAATGTTTTGCATAAACAAACAAATAATCTGAAACTGTGTAGACCTTCATGAGCATCAATTATTAGATGGTCAGTAGGCTTTTGCATACTAACACGGGGTGTTCCAGCTACAGTCCTTCTGTTTTCTCTGTTTAAAGTGCATAAACAGCTGCTGGAGCTCCACACTGAGCTGTAATTGATCAACAGCTGCTGCTTATCGAGTGTGTTTACAGTCCAGGACAGATCATCGCACGCGGAGCTCATGCATTAACATTACAAGCTGCTTTAACTCTTAAACATGCATGAAGAACTTTGCACATAAGAATAGTTTTACACCTAAAAAAAGAATAGTTGTTTTAAAAAGTTTGAAATGACGCACACTTGAGATGAAGACTGCAGTCGTATCAGTGGCTCACGAAAAGCCTGTATTTATCGTACATATGAGGAAAGAATGTTGACATCACGTATCCAGATACCTTCGACACAAAATAAATGAATAAAGTTTGACAAATATGCCTGCAGATAAACCGTACAGTATGCATTCACGCCAACTGGTGTAAAGCACACACATCCTAACGACTAGCGACATAAAAATTATTCTCAATATTTACTTTCTTAATATATGTTCGAGGTATCATTGTTCACGATTCATCAGAACTATTTGTATTTTTCTTTAAAATATAAATTTTTCAGCATTTTTCCTTTTACACCTGACGTCACCAACCAACTACGCATAAAAACAATCAATGATTGCGAATTTGATACAGAATGTAAATTAGCAAGTTAATTTACATTGAGTAATTTAATAATTTGAATTGAGTAATTACATTTCAGACAAAATATCAGGTGATTTTTACAAACGAATTTTGCAGAAGCAACAGTCGAGTGTCTCCGAGCGACATAAAGCAGCAGTGTATCATTCCTATCGATTCAATGACTCACTCATAAAGACACTCACCTGTTACGTTTCTGAATGAATCAGTGTTTAGAACAAATCCATTCAAATAAATGATTCAATGACGCACCCCTAAAGCCACTCGTCCGTTTCGATCCTTAATGAATCAGTGTTTTGAACAAATCAATTCAAATGAATGATTCAATAACTCACTCATAAAGCCACTCACCTGGTTTGTTCCTGAATGAATCAGTGTTTAGAATGAATCCATTTAAATAAATGATTCGATGAACAGTTATGATGAACAAATCAACTCAAATGAATCATTCAGTGACTCAATGGCAAAATGGAGGCCATGTCCACACGTACACCAACACTGCAACCGGAGTTTTTGAAAATCTTCACCCTGGCAGGCGTTTTCAAAAATGTTCGGTTTCAGTAACCTGGTGCTGCGTTTGGACGAACGGCCAAACCGTGTAGAAAAAGCTGCGGTTTTAAAAATAACCGCGTTCATGTGGACAGGGTCTCACTCATAACGCCACTCACTTGATTCGTTCCTAAATAAATCAGTATTCTGAACAAATCAGTTCAAATCAATGATTCAGTGACTCACTCATAAAGTCTGAATGAATCAGTGTCGTTGAACAAATCGCTTGAATTAGTGATTCACTGACTCACGCCACCTATTGGTGTAGAACTATAACTGCAGAAAGAGTGGCTATAAAATCAACCCCACTAACACACAAACACAAACAAGTGGAGGGATTCAGTTCAAACAGTACATTAACTAGGGTGAATCCAGGTAAAATTTGGGACACTTTTTGCCATTTTGTCAATTATCCTGAATTAACCGTTGTACAATTTTCATTTGAGGATGGGTGATTGTGTTTCTTTATGTTTATGAGTTAGAATTGTTACTGTTTCTTTATTTGTCTAATTTAGCAGTTTATGATGCCCATTATATTATATTGTCATCACTGATGTTTTTGTGATTGGCAGCACTGACTGTCATAAGTTAGTTTAGAACAAACTTTGCTGGCATCGCTTACTGTCCACTTTTACAGTTTTGTGAGTTGCTCTGTATTGAGGGTTGGAATTGTTTGTCAGTTTCTCGTTCTGTTCTTCACGTCCTGCTGCGAGCTGATGTCTCTGGACGATTTCTTTCCCTCTGTAGATCAACTGCGTGACGTTTCCTTTTCCACTGCACATGTCTGAACAGCAGCTGCTCAAACCAGATGAGTGGAGCTACTGCGATTATTTTTGGGTAAGCAAGAACGTCTCCAACCACTGACAAACCACAAAGATTTGCTCACATAGTTTAGAAAAGCCTCACAAACAGTGCGAATGACATGCTTTGCGTATCCTTTTATACTGTTTAACAGCATGAATTTCATCAAACATCTGTAGTAATCTGCTTTGGCATGTAGTTTTGATTGGAGAAGATCCTTGTTCTGCCACTTGATCACGCTTCTGTGCTCATGAATCTGCCTTGTGTTTTGTCTGTGGTTCCAGGCGGACAGAAAGGACCCGCAGGGAAGCGCCAACATCTCAGGATTCGAGGTTCTGCTGCAAAAACAGCTGAAGGGAAGGCAGATGCAGAAAGAGATGGCCGAGTTTGTGCGGGAGAGGTAAACGTTTGTCATCCAGACTGAAGACAGAAAAAAATATTCACTCAAAAATTGATAATAAGTTTCACAATTACAAATAAATGACAAGTAACGCATTGAATTAAACATGAATTTTGAAGTTAAAAATCTGAAATAGTATTTTATTTATCTTTCTTTCTTTCTTTCTTGCTGTGTAAAGGATATAATTTTCAGGGAAAAAAAAGTGGATAAAAATTGTGTAATAATAATTAATAATTCAATATTCATTCATTCATATATTTATTTAGTTATTTATTTACAGGGTCAGTGGTACCAAACAAACATTTACCATAATTTTTCTATAGTAACTGTAGTACCTATAGTGTTTTGGCAAAAATATACACTTTTTTTATGTGTAGCAGTTGTAGTTTATGGAAAAAAAATTCTGCCTACAAAAAAAAAAGAAAACCTTAATTACTGAAAATGTTTAAAATAAGAAATAAAGTCACAATTGTGACAATATAAAGTCACAGTTATGAGAAACAAAGTCACAAAAATATACACTTTTTTTATGTATAGCAGTTGTAGTTTATGGAAACAAATTTCGGCCTACAAAAAAAAAAAAACAATTACTGAAAATATTTAAAATAAGAAATAAAGTCACAGTTATGAGAAACAATGTCACAGTTGTGAAATATAAAGTCACATTGTGAGATATAAAATCATAATTGTGAAATTTAATGTTACATGTCACAAGTCTCCACTGCATGGCATAAATTCATAATCCTGTTTTTTGAAGTAGAAAGAAACAGCTAGTTATAGTTTCTGAATGTCTTTATGCTACTATATTTAATAGCACAATAGTTGTTCCGGAAAGCATCATTACGCTGATCTAAACATGGCACTAGTTAGTTGTATGTGTGGTCACTAAGGTCTTACAACAAAATATGGTTATGGGTACGATTGCATTATCTATGTTGGTGAAATTGTGTAATATCTTGATATAGCAGCTGTTATTTCTGTTGCCTTGACTAAAAACACAACAACACAGCGTATACAACTTCCTGTAGCTCATTTCCTGTATTTCATGAATAGTTTTAGAAAACAAATGATTCAGAGTGCTTGATTCTTTCTTGCCGTGAACTTTAGATCTGCTCTTAAACGTAATTCTTCTTCGGTTATGTTTGCGCTGAGATGTGGATAGAATGAGCTACAATCGGGGTTCACATGAAGTGTGTTTGTCCCTGAGGAGAAACATTGGAGTCTGGGAAGGAAATGACCTTAGTGTGTGAAAGTCAGAACAGACATCTGCGCTCAGCCTCTTCACATGTGCCACAGATCCATGTGCTGCGCTCTATCACTCCAGCACAACTTAAATGCCTTTATTTATTTGGCCAGGATCAGGATCGAGGAGGAATACGCCAAGAACCTGTCGAAGCTCTCGCAGATCCCGCTGGCGGCGCAGGAGGAAGGGTACGTCACCTAGCGTTTGGAGGAAAACAATGGCAGACGTGGAATAATACACCCTCTGTTCTCCTTACAAACTCAGAATCTCATGCAGTGACCTTCAGACAAATATAATGATTTATAAACTGACTATTGTGCTCTTAAAGGCATAGTTCACCCAAAAATGAAAATGTGCTCACCCTCAGGTCATCCAAGATGTAGATGAGTTTGTTTCTTCATCAGATTTGGAGAAATGTAGCATTACATCACTTGCTCACCAATGGATCCTCTGCAGTAAATGGGTGCCGTCAGAATGAGAGTCCAAACAGCTGATAAAAACATCACATAAAAAACCACAAGTAATCCACACCACTCCAGTCCAGCAGTTAATGTCTTGTGAAGCCAAAAGCTGCATGTTTCTAAGAAACAAATCCAGCATTAAGACATTTTTTAACTAAAATACAAGTCTGTAACAACGCTTCCTCCAGTGAAAAAGTCCATCTCCTGTTGTCTCTCACATCAAAATCCACCCACATATTTGTTTGGAGCTGTTTTAGCTTATAAACGGTGCTTGATCTGTGCAGATTTCTCTCCTGATTCAGACCAGATGACTTCACTGGAGGAAGCGTTATTATGGATTATGGACTGATATTTTACCCAGAAGCAACAGTTTGATGTTAAAAACATCTTAATGCTGGATTTGTTTCTTACAAACACACAGCTTTTGTCTTCTCAAGTGCAGAGCAAGTGATGCAATGCTACATTTCTCAAAATCTGATGAAGAAACAAACTCATCTACATCTCAAGATGGCCTGAGGGTGAGCACATTTTCAGCAAATGTTCATTTTTGGGTGAACTATAACTTTCAGTGTCACACATCCTCACTATCAAGTGTGCATGTTTTTTTGTAAATCACCATCAGCTGCTGTACTCTTTTAGTGTTTGGTATCAGCACAACTACCAATGATTTTTTTTTCAGCAGCACATCAGTCTGGTAGAGAAGGCTAATTGTTTCATATACAATGCGAAGCGTGTCAGCGAGCGCCGCCCACCGTCCCACAGACAGACGGCACAATCCCGCCATTCTTCTGACTCTCAGCCCCCACTGTGTCGTTCGTCGCTTGTAATGACCATTGTTTTTTTTTTTGTCCGGCTCCTACGTCTGCGCTCACAACCGCTTGTTTATTCCTAAATTCACGGCTTGTGTTGCTGCCGTGCAGAAATCATTGTTGCAGAATTGCAGGTCGTGACCTTTTGGCTTTGCATTTTTGCCATTGTATGACTGGCCTCTGGAGCTGATCATGTGCCATTAGTGCTGTATGCTGCATATACATGATATACACTACTGTTCAAAGGTTTGGGGTGCAATTAAAAAAAAATAATAATGCTTTATGCATCAAGTATGCATTAAGTTGATCAAAAGTGCCAGTAAAGGCATTTATAATGTTACAAATGATTTCCGTTTCAAATAAATGCTGTCCTTTTGCACTTTCTATTCATCTGTGAATCCTGAAAAGTAAAATGTATCACAGTTTCCACAAAAATATTTGGCAGCACAACTGTTTTCAACAATGATAATAATATATCAGAAATGTTTGTTGAGCAGCAAATCAGCATATTAGAATCTTTTTTTAAGAATCATGTGACACTGAAGACTGGAGTAATGATGCTGAAAATACAGCTTTGATCACAGCAATAAATAAAGTTTTAACATATTCACATAGAAAACTCTTTATTTTAAATTGCAATAATATTTCACAATTTGTACTATATTTTTGATCAACAAATGCAGCCCTGCTGAGCAAAAGAAAAGTAAATAATATAAAGATATATGTTCAATGAAAAAGTCAAAATACTGAAAAATATATTTATGTATAATATAGCTAAATGTCCACCTCTCTCAGTAAACAGGAGAAGCAGGTTCAGGTTGGAATCTGATGTCTGATAAGAAATGAATCATCAGATGTATTTTTATGGATTCGTACAGAAATATCTTCCCTTACCAACAGTGAGAAAAATCTGATGAAGAAACAAACTCATCTACATCTCAAGATGGCCTGAGGGTGAGCACATTTTCAGCAAATGTTCATTTTTGGGTGAACTATAACTTTCAGTGTCACACATCCTCACTATCAAGTGTGCATGTTTTTTTGTAAATCACCATCAGCTGCTGTACTCTTTTAGTGTTTGGTATCAGCACAACTACCAATGATTTTTTTTTCAGCAGCACATCAGTCTGGTAGAGAAGGCTAATTGTTTCATATACAATGCGAAGCGTGTCAGCGAGCGCCGCCCACCGTCCCACAGACAGACGGCACAATCCCGCCATTCTTCTGACTCTCAGCCCCCACTGTGTCGTTCGTCGCTTGTAATGACCATTGTTTTTTTTTTTGTCCGGCTCCTACGTCTGCGCTCACAACCGCTTGTTTATTCCTAAATTCACGGCTTGTGTTGCTGCCGTGCAGAAATCATTGTTGCAGAATTGCAGGTCGTGACCTTTTGGCTTTGCATTTTTGCCATTGTATGACTGGCCTCTGGAGCTGATCATGTGCCATTAGTGCTGTATGCTGCATATACATGATATACACTACTGTTCAAAGGTTTGGGGTGCAATTAAAAAAAAATAATAATGCTTTATGCATCAAGTATGCATTAAGTTGATCAAAAGTGCCAGTAAAGGCATTTATAATGTTACAAATGATTTCCGTTTCAAATAAATGCTGTCCTTTTGCACTTTCTATTCATCTGTGAATCCTGAAAAGTAAAATGTATCACAGTTTCCACAAAAATATTTGGCAGCACAACTGTTTTCAACAATGATAATAATATATCAGAAATGTTTGTTGAGCAGCAAATCAGCATATTAGAATCTTTTTTTAAGAATCATGTGACACTGAAGACTGGAGTAATGATGCTGAAAATACAGCTTTGATCACAGCAATAAATAAAGTTTTAACATATTCACATAGAAAACTCTTTATTTTAAATTGCAATAATATTTCACAATTTGTACTATATTTTTGATCAACAAATGCAGCCCTGCTGAGCAAAAGAAAAGTAAATAATATAAAGATATATGTTCAATGAAAAAGTCAAAATACTGAAAAATATATTTATGTATAATATAGCTAAATGTCCACCTCTCTCAGTAAACAGGAGAAGCAGGTTCAGGTTGGAATCTGATGTCTGATAAGAAATGAATCATCAGATGTATTTTTATGGATTCGTACAGAAATATCTTCCCTTACCAACAGTGAGAAAGAAAAGTATTGATATTCAGCCTTGTGGATTTGACTCAGCTAAAGTTTAGATAGTTAAATTCCTCCCACGTCTTTTATTGAAAGTGCTCCTATGAATCAGTGCGTCAGTCCGAACGGAAAGGCCTCAGAACGGCTCAGTCTAAACATCCGAAACATCTCAGGAATGAGGCGGTCGAGTCTGATCCGCTCAACACTCATGACTGCAGCATTCATATCCAAACAGAGAGAAGAGAAGGAAGAGAGCAAGAAGAGTTATAAAAAATAATATATATATATTTTTAAAAATTTTATATTTAATATAAATAGTATTACATTTTATTTAAAAAATTATTAAATATTTTATTCAAAATATGTTACATTTATAAAAAAAATGATTTATTCATATATATATATATATATAT
>NW_015548217.1:1880935-1905533 GCF_001515605.1 Sinocyclocheilus anshuiensis | reverse complement strand
AAAAAAAAATTTATTCATATATATATATATATATATATTTAATAAATGTAATAATATTTATACAATTTTACATTTAATGCATATTTTATCATGTTTATATTTTATTAAATATATTGTCCCTTGTCATCTTCTCTCAGCACGCTTGGAGAAGCTTGGGCTCAGCTGAAGATAAGCCTGGCAGATGAAGCAGAAGTTCATCTCAAGTTCTCCTCCAAGGTGAGATGTTGCAACAGAAAGATGCAGAACTGCATTTAAAGCCTGTAGGATTCATTCTGAGCCGGTCGAAACGCACAGCTGGTCTGGAGGAATGTGCTCTGTGCTGATGTTCCGCTCTCTGAAGAATATGAGAGCAGAGGTTACACTGTACATATACACGTATATGCATCTCTAACACCGAAGCAATAAAAAGACATGATGTAGGAGGGTCTTTTTCACTTTTGGCTTTAGTTTCTCGCAGCTTTCTAAAGTAAAATACTCGGTCTGTCTCTGATGTGCTTCAGCTTCAGAGTGAAGTGGAAAAGCCTCTGCTGATATTCCGGGAAAACTTCAAAAAGGACATGAAGAAGTTCGACCATCACATGGCGGATCTCAGGAAGCAGCTGACCGGCCGAAACTCTGCCGTGGAGAAGGTACTGACCGCAAAACATGATTCATCTCATGTGTCATGAATATGTGGCCGTATTTAGTCTTCACATTTAGCATCTTCTAAAGTTACAGGGATTTTTCTCATGCATTATTAAAAGTCCAGCATATTTTCTGAAGAAGTGGACCATTTTTCGTCTCTGGAGCCCATTGGGTTTCTATTTATAATCTCACGCCCTTCAAACCAGTGACCTTCTCATAGAGTATTTACTGATCTGGCCAACAGGGAAAAAAACAATTTGCCGTATTTTAAAGGGACAGCGCACTCAATACAAACGGTCATTATTTACACATTCACACAGAAAACGGCGCTGGTTCTCGCATGTTTTGTGATCAGTCACATCAATGCCAACTTTGAATATAAGCACACGTGCAAATATAGAAAGACATGCATGTAAGTAATTGACCGTTCGCAGCAAGCTTGCCCGACATCTACGGCCGGTCTCCATAGAAAACCATGTTAAAACGGGGTAAAAAAGATCGACTGAATTGAAACTTTTTCAATGTAACTAAATATAAAAATGTGCGGAGGGTTAAGCTGGTGCTGTTGTTGGTTGCCACAGTAACGGCAATAAGCTAAGGAATTCCTTTAAAGTACTTGTTTTGCATACCAGAAAACCTGTCATGTCCGGCGCTGTATGCATGGCTTGCAGCGCTTAAGTTAAAATACTGAGTGTGAAATGAAAAAATGATATGTTAAAACGTGTGCTCTTATCATTCTGTGGACAAAATCCTGTGAACTTTGCCCCGATTGGGAGCTGTATATGCGTAAGAATCATAGACTGTATAAAAACATGGACGTAGTGTCCATGACGTCACCCGCTGGTTTCTGAAGAGAGTTTTTGAAGCTCAAAGTGGGCGGAGCCGGCCGCCACCATCTTGGCAGCACGTCACCGCGCGTCACTCACGGATAATCGAAAATGGGCAAAGAGGCGGGAGCTGGTTGCTGAAACCACGCCCACCTAGCTCGACGGCGGTGACAACAGCGGCAATCCACCTGTCATTTAAGTGGCCACGCCCTTAATTATGCAGAACTTTAAGGCTTAATATAATTTAAATGGATGAGTTATAAAAAAATTCACCCCCCTCACAGTTGTCATGAAGGGCAAAATTAGCTATATAGACCAAAACCACTTTTTGAACCAGGCTGTAAACATATTTTTTTCTGCTGTAAAGTTGGGCATTTTAACATGGGGAGTCTATGGGACTGACTCCCTTTTGGAGCCAGCCTCTAGCGGCCAGTCGATGAATTGCAGTTTTAGTCACTTCTGTGTTGGCTTCACGAGAGAGACGGGGAGGTTGCCGCTTGGTGAGAACATGACGTGTAGTGTGAGAGCGGCATTGTTTGTCGGGGATAGCAACAGTAACTAAGGAGGGCGGGTCTTTGCAAATTGGACTTTGTCAATTGGCAGCATTTTTATTTTAGGTTGAACCGTCCCTTTAAGAAAGAGCGTAATGTAAAGAACAAGTGATTTTAATTGTCTCGATTTTAATATGCTATTGCTATAAGGATTTTAATTATTAGAGTTAATTTATAATCAGAAAAGAATTAGTAAATATACATCTTTTCCTTAATTGTTCACATCACTGTACAGAGAGAACAGATTTATTCAGCAGCATCTGGATCTCAACATGCAACAGCAGATGCTTCTGAACACCCAAAACAAAACACATCATGCTCATCTCGTTTCTCATATTCTCATGTTCTTCATCAGGCACGGAAAGCACTTGCAGACCGGCAGAAGGATCTGGAGTTAAAAACCCAGCAGCTGGAGATCAAACTGAGCAGTAAGATCGAGGAGGACATCAAGAAAGCGCGCAGGAAATCCACGCAGGCCGGTCAGTGCAAACCTCTCAACCTGGGAAATGTATTAGCCCATGCTGATGATTTCAAATGTAAAGCATGAGCCATGATGATGTATGAGTCCCGCATCTGTATCTTCAGGTGATGATCTGATGCGATGTGTTGATCTCTACAATCAGTCCCAGTCCAAGTGGTTTGAGGAGATGGTGACCAGCAGTCTGGTGAGAGATTGACCGAGCTTTCACAGACACCAGTTCTTCAGATAATGCCACTTCTAACTGCTTAATATAGTCAAATGACAGATTGCAATGATGAGTTTTAGTTTTTCATCTCTGAAGCATTTATTAATCTGTTACTAAATTAATTTGTACAAGAATGGAGAATTTGTGTGATGTAGGACACAGTACAAAGTAGAGAAATTCTGGGAAACTCAGATGCAAGAAAAGCATGCAATAAAACATTGATTTAAAGACAAAAGCATTTTCTCTTAAAAACTCAAATAAACTAGACAATCTCTATACGTCTTGTTCCTGACAGGAGCTGGAGCGTCTGGAGGTGGAGCGTGTGGAGATGATCAGACAGCATCTGTGTCAGTACACAACGCTACGACACGAGACCGACATGTTCAACCAAAGCGTGAGTTAAACAGCCTCATCCACACTCACTCATACAGCACAGTCTGATGCAGATCATGAGTAATGATAACCTGCTGTTTCACCTCCAGACCATAGAGCCGGTGGACAAACTCTTGCGGAGCGTGGACCCCGCCAAAGACCGAGAGCTGTGGGTCAAAGAACACAAGACGGGCGAGCTGAGACCGGTGGACATGGACATCTGAGAGCATCAGACTCGCCCTCGTTTCCTCGTCTGAAACGCAGCGCTGGCTGAAGAGAAACTAATATGGGTTTGATCTCTCAAAAACCCTTCTGAGGCCTAAACCAGGAGAACGATCATGACTCAAACCGAGCAGAAGGTTGAGAGAGAGCTGAGGTTACATACCATAACCTTCCCACGAATCTGACTGAAAGAGCTCTCGAGGTGTGGCAGAGACTGTGTGAACATCTGCAGGATTTCACTCGGGAGAACTGACGTGTTTTGTCAGTATCTACTGATGCAATCATGCCATTACGATTCAGCATTGATTGAACCGAGTTCATGTATGTGAAATAGTACTAATATATACTGTAAATGCTGCTGCTGCATCAACTATTACAACTGATTTCAGTTCTGTGACTAATCAAAGCTCTCGCTTGCCTTAAAGCGACAGTACACACAAAAATGATCATTCTTGTCATCATTTACTTCACTTTCATGTGGTTCCAAACTGGTTTGTTTCTTCTTTCTTCTGTTGAGCAGAAAAGAAGATCTTTTGAAGGATGTTGGTAACCAAACAGTTGACGGTAGCCATTGACTTCCATAGTATGGAGGGGAAAAAAAAGAAACTAAACAGTTGACGGTAGCCATTGACTTCCATAGTATGGAGGGGAAAAAAAAGAAACTAAACAGTTGACGGTAGCCATTGACTTCCATAGTATGGAGAAAAAAAATGAAACTAAACATTTGATGGGAGCCATTGACTTCCATAGTATGGAGAGAGAAAAAAAGAAACTAAACAGTTGATGGTAGCCATTGACTTCCATAGTATGGAGAAAAAAAATGAAACTACACAGTTGACGGTAGTCATTGACTTCTAAGTATGGGGAAAAAATATGGAACTAAACAGTTGATGGTAGCCATTGACTTTTAAATATGGGGGAAAAAATATGGAACTAAACAGTTGATGGTAGCCATTGACTTACATAGTATGGAGGAAAAAAAATGAAACTAAACAGTTGATGGTAGCCATTGACTTTTAAATATGGGGGAAAAAATATGGAACTAAACAGTTGATGGTAGCCATTGACTTCCATAAAAGGGAGAAAAAAATGAAACAAGTTGACAGTAGCCATTGACTTTTAAGTATGGGGGAAAAAACATGGAACTAAACAGTTGATGGTAGCCATTGACTTCCATAGTATGGAGAAGAAAAAAATGAAACCAAACAGTTGACGGTAGCCATTGACTTCTAAGTATGGGGGAAAAAACATGGAACTAAACAGTCGATGGTAGCTATTGACTTCCATAGTATGGAGAAAAAAAAAAAGGAAACTAAACAGTTGACGGTAGCCATTGACTTCCATAATATGGAAAAAAAATATGAAACTAAACAGTTGTTTATTTCCATATTTTTAGTTCCATATTTAGTTCCATACCAGCAACTGTTTTTATGTACAACAGAAGAAACTCTTCTTTGGAACAGCTTGAGGGTTATAAACAATGACAGAATTTTCAGTTTTGGGTGAACTGTCTTTTAAAGTCAACATGAACCCATTTAACTACGTAATGTTATTTATTTCTGAGTAAAATTAGGATATTCAATGAGAAAAAGAAATGCAAATGTCAGGAATTATAAAAAGAAATGGGAGTTACTTACCAAAATGAACACCGAAAGGAAATCTGATTCAGGTGGAGAAGCCCATTACATTTTGAAAATATTACACTTTTGTCCTTTGGAATACCATGTATGAATCATGTAAGACCAGAAACATGGATCAGCAAGTAAAGAGGGTCAGTGTTGATTTCAGCTTACGCAGGATATTATACAACTCAATTGCAAAATCATAAACATAACAGATCTGGTATTATATTGTACATGAATACAGCTGCTCACAGTCTCACACTGCCGTCATGGACTCAGGGTTTACATCACTTCATACTCAATTAAGAAATTAACACAAACATGTGTAAAGATGTTTTATTTACCCTCTTTTGTTCAAATATACAGAAGTCTCAAACAGTCATTATTTGGGCCCAATATTGTTTCCCCCAACCATTTACTCTATAGTGAGAGAGCTACAAATAATATATGTAAATGATTCTGCACAATGCTTATTTTTATATGAAATCAATTAACTCTTTTCCTAAATGATCATCAAGATGTTTAAACTGGATTTCATTGTTTTTTTTTTCTGACAGTACCAGCTTATGCATTTAACGCATCTGTATTACTGATGTACATGTTCAAATAATTCATTCTCTCCCTGTTATACAACGATGTAAATGAAGAATAACTACTGAATATAATCCATTTATTATGTTTTCTGTAATATAAATGGCATAAAATAATGTTTAACTAAATAGGATTTATTCGTTTGCACTATTTATGTAGCTGTCATCAATAAATACAAAATTAATGCAAACATGACACTACGGAGCAAGGGAATAATATATACTGAATGAATGTCCATTCAATGCATTTCTAATTTGACTATGTATAACTAAAGCTGTCCTCATTTAAAAGGAGTATGTCGGAAATGTGCGCACCCTCAGGTCATCCAAGATGTAGATGAGTTTGTTTCTTCATCAGATTTGGAGAAATGTAGCATTGCATCACTTGCTCAGCAATGGATCCTCTGCAGTGAATGGGTGCCGTCAGAACGAGAGTCCAAACAGCTGATTAAAACATCACAATAATCCAGACAACTCCAGTCCATCAGTTAAAAAAGTGGTCTGAATCAGGAGAGAAATCTCAAAAACAGCCCTAAACAAATATGTGGGTAGATTTTGATGTGAGAGACAACAGGAGATGGATTTTTTCACTGCAGGAAGCGCTATTATGGATTATGGGCTTGTATTTTATTTAAAAACGTCTTGATGGATTTGTTTCTTACAAACACAGCTTTTGTGATGTTTTTATCAGCTGTTTGGACTCTCATTCTGACGGCACCCATTCACTGCAGAGGATTCATTGGTGAGCAAGTGATGCAATAATACATTTCTCCAAATCTGATGCATGGCCTGAGGGTGAATACATTCATTTGTGGGGTGAACTATTCCTTGGACTACATTACAAAATAAACGAAACACTCAAATCTTTACCAAATCAAACTAGCACAAAGGTGTAATCTAAATTACAGTTTTTTTTTCTTTTCGTTTCTTGATAGTAAAGTCATGCCGATGATACCAGATATAATACTGAACATAGATACTTGTTGTAATCAAAAGATTTATATGTTTACAGTTATTTTTTAAGACAAAAATGATGAATGCAGAAGACTGGAAAATCTCTGATTCTAATCGATCATGAGTTTCTTGATTGAATTCAAGTATGTGGGAATGAGAGAGCTGATGGACTCGTCGTCATCAGTGACCTTCTCACCTCTGCCCTCTGACCCCACAGAGCTGGGGGACCTCACCAGGCCGGGATAGGGAGTGCTGTAACCCTGCGTCAAACACACACACACACACACACACACGAGCAGAGTGTTACTGACTCCTGCTGGAGACGGATGGTGTAACATCTGTCCTGACAGACACTCACTGATGAGTAGCCTTTGCCGAAGCTGCCTCTGTTCTTGGTCCTGATCTTGGTGAGCGCAGACTCTGCGATGTCGGCCCGCTCTTCTGCGTCGTCCAGCTCATGAACTGTCTTCCTGTACTTGGCCAGATTCACATTCGCCTGCTCCTCCTGTGCATCAACAACAGCAGATCAGAGAAATACATGCTGTTTCACGAGTTCACACTTACATGTAATAAACAGAGTAGAGGTTATGCGTATTTGGCGTGCTGTCCGAGGGCTCTGAGCTCAAAATAGTTGTAAGTCAAGGAACAGAGGTACAGTAAGTCTTCTGTATATATATATACACACCTCTTATCTTGTCAGTTGGGTTGAGCCCAGTAAATGTCCTCACGTTATTTGCGGCTTCCATCATGACATGAATAATAGCTAATTCACAAGTTCACACTTAGATATAATAAACAGAGAAAAGGTTATGCATATTTGGCATGCTGTCCGAGGGGAGGGCTCCGAACTCAGAATTTTGGCCTGAACCAAAGTGCGGAGATGGGGTGGTGGAGGGATGCTGGAGGTTAGTCTGCTGTGTCTATATATGCACCTCTTATCTTGTTATTTGGGTTGATTACTGATTGTGCTCCTCTTGTGTTAATTAGGTTAATTATCTGAACATGCTCCTCCTGAACTTTGTTAATAAAACATCATAGGTTTGACAGCTTGACGAAGTTTCACACTTCAAAATAAAGCATTCATTCATGCATTCATTTTCTACATTTTTCATTGTCATATCAGCACCAAAGGCCATATTCATTACAATAATAAAACACATAAAATAATACAATATACAATTGAATTCCTTATACTACATTTTAATCATTCATTATGTGTTGCACTATTATATCATTTAAAAAAATGCTATTGCTCATTGTTAATTCATGTTTTTTCGTAATACATTAATTATTGTTAATTTACGTTACTTAAAATGTTGAAGACATCCACATAAGAAACAAAATCATGCTTTGGCAAACCATAATGATTATGATTATATGACATAAAAAGTCGAAATTATGAGTTAAAAGTCATACTTATGACAAAGATTTTGTCACAAAGGTTTTTATCATATAAAATGACTCAACTTTGAATTTATTTAATAATTATGACTTAATATCCATTTCGATTTTTCATCTCATAAATATGACTGCCATAATTTCGATTTATATTTATATATGCCTTTGTATGTCATTGAGTTATTTCATAACATAAATCATATAACACAATTAAGACTTTTTATCTCTATTATAATTGTGACTTTTTTACCGGTATGTCATAATTATGACTTAATATGTCACAATGTTCATGTCTTTTTCATCAGTATGACTTTTATCTCATAAATATTATATTGAGTTTTTATATCATAATTATAAATTTTGTCACAATTAAGAATTTTATCTCATAATTATAAATGTTGATTTTGACTCGTCAATTATGAGTTTTCATATAAATGTCATAATTATGACTTTTTATCTCATAAATGACTTAGTATGTCATTATTTTGACTTTTTATTTCATAACTGTAACTTCTGTCATGAGACTTTATCTCATAAATATAACTTTGTCAATTTCGACTTTTAATTATATATGTTTTTGTCATAATTATAACTTAGTATGTCATCATTTTGACTTTTTATTTCATAACTACAACTTTTAAGTCATAATTAAGACGTATCTCATAATTATAACTTAGCATGCCAATTTTGACTTGTGTCAATTATGATTATTCATTTTTTATGTCAAATTTCTGGCTTTTTTTTCTCATAATAATTATGATTTACCAAAGCATACATTGTATTCTTATGTGGCAGAAATGGGCTTCCATAGAAAGGTGTATTGGTGGGCCTAAATGTAAGTTTGACAGGGTCCAAACCTCTGTGAAAATAAAAAGGTCAAATCTATGAGAGTTACAATCCTTATAAAAATCCTAAAATGTCATGCTGGTTTATGCTGGTTTGCAGCTGGTCCTTCTGGCTTTGCTTGACTTCAGTGCAGGAGCCAGCTTGACCAGAAACCTCATGCTGGTTTGACTGGCAGTGAAGCGAATGCGTTTCAACCAGCACTAACCAGCATAACCCACGGGTTAAGAGCAGCAGTGTCCTACCGCCTCCTCCACTTGTCTCTTGTAGGCTTTCATCTTCATCTGGAGTCTCTCCACCAGCTCCTGCATGCGGTGCTGGTTCTTCTGGTCCTCCTCGGACTGGAAGAGCAGCTCCTTCAGACGCCGCTCGTTCTTACGCAGGCTCTTCACCGTCTCAGTGTGTCTCTTCTGCTCGCTGTCCAGCTCCAGCTCCAGCTCCTTCACCTGAGCGTTTCCAGAGAACAGAGACCAGAGACTCAGGGTCAGGGCTGGATAAACGAGATCAAATAGTGATGATAAGCTCTGGACATTTTTTACTGGCTCTTCACCACAAACCGACAAAATAAAAGATGACAGAAATATATTACTAGTGTATACTAAAATGCACTTCTCAAAGTAATAATATTATTTTAAGCAATATCATTCATATCGTCCATGTTTAAATATATACACTTCTGATGTGCAGCACCTTATTTGACAAAAAATTTAATAAATGCAATGATGTTGTAAATTAATTATAATGTTTCATTTGATTACATTTTACATTTACATATTAATTCATTTCACACTATTTTTGCATTAAACTTGTATTAAATCATAATGCATTTTTATACATTTGATACATCTATATATATATATATATATATAAATATAAATTGTTAACAAATTTAATACAGCTTAATCCAGTTTGAAATGTGGAAATGCATGGAAGCTCATTTAGCCACATAAAAAAAAATCATGCTTTGGCAAATCATAATGATTATATGACATAAAAAGTTGAAATTATGACACAGTAAGTCATAAGATACAAAGTTGAAATTAAGAGTTAAGTCATAATTCAAAAATGTCTTTTATGTCATAATTATGACTTCGTATATCAATTATGACTTCATAAGTTATTAACGTAATGACAATTTTGACTTTGAATCTCATAATTATGAAAAACTTTGACTTAAATTTATGACTTTTCAACATATAAATGACTTTGTCATAGTATGTCATCATTTTGACTTTTTATTTCATAACTATAACTTCTGTCACAATGTAAATGTTTGATCTCATAACTTATGTCTTATGTCTATTTTGACAGTACAGTGTGTAAAAAATAACTTTTCTTCATATAAATGTCTTGGTCATCATTATGACTCATTTTGACTTTTTATTTCATAACTATAACTTCTGTCACAATGTAAATGTTTGATCTCATAACTTATGTCTTATGTCTATTTTGACAGTAAGTACAAAATAACTTTTCTTCATATAAATGTCTTGGTCATCATTATGACATTATAACATGTTCATCTCATAAATGACTTAGGGTGTCATTATTTTGACTTTATTTCATAACCATAACATTCATGTCATAATTTAAGACTTTTAGAATTTTAACTTTGTATGTCAATTTCAACATTTTGTCAATTACGATTTTTCATAGGAATGTCTTTGTCATAATTATGACATTTTAGCTCATAAATATGACTTAGCATGTCATTATTTTGACTTTTTATTTCATATCTTTAACTTAATCATAATTAATTAGTCATAATTAATCTTATAAGTATAACTTAGTTTGCCAATTTCAAATCATAAAACACAGAATCCAAATAAATAAATAAAATGAAAAACATAAAACTAGTTTCATGGGGCCCTAAATGAAAGGTACCTTACTGTAATTCTCAAGCTCTAACAAACATGTGGAAAGCATTTCCTTCCCCAATAATGCTAAATGAATATTGTCATCAATATCAATATCGTATGATAACATAAGTGCTAATATTTATGGCCCAGCCCTGCTCATCCGGTTAATGATGTTTACCCGCCCCTCCAGCTTCTGAATGATCTTCTTCCCTCCCTTCATGGCCATCTGCTCAGCTTCCTCCAGTCTGCCGCTCATGTCCTTCATCTGGAGCTCCAGGCTCTTCTTGACGCGCTCCAGATGCATGATGTGCTCCTGCTCCACACGCAGCTCCTCCAGCACACGCGCCGTCTGCAGACCGCCAGCACAGCGTCACACTCAACACCATCAGGCCTTTCTCTCAGCGCTGTGTGTGTGTGTGTGTGTGTGTGTGTCTGTACCTCACATGCAGATTTCTTGGCCTTGTCGTTGGCTGATCTGAGTTCAGTCTGCAGCTCCTCGTGCTCCTGCATCAGCTGCTGAACATCCACTTCCAGCTTCCGCTTCCCGCTGGACACACTCTGGAACTGAGAGCACAGAACAGCTCTGTTCACTTCAAACAGCAGATAGTTGCACATTAGCAGCATGACAAAATAAAAGGGCATCATTTGCATATTTAAATGATCTGTTTCTTGTACTACTATAATTCTTTACAAAAAGTTAATATTACTGTTTTTTTTTTCCATGTTTTTTTTCAGTTGCACTTTTAGTTATTTTAGTTAAGTTAAACTAAATGAAAATGAGAAATGTTGGACATCATTTGCATATAAAAAAATTATAAATGACCTGTGTTTCTACTGCTATAATTCTTAAAAAAAAAAAATTAAAAAAATGGACTGAAGCACAGCAGAAGTAGAGTTCTGTAAAAAAAAACAAAAAAAAAACACTGAATTATGTAAAAACAAAAATACATAAATAAATAGGTTTTATAAAAAGGGTTTTAGGTTGGTACTCCATGTTAGAAATTAAAGTTTTATATTTGCCCTGGAAATAAAAATGTTTGGACTGTATCAGGTTTTCACAAATTATTGTGGCCAAAAGAATTCATGATAACAATAGTATTATATCTACAGAAATGTGTACGTTTTATTTATATGCATTTTATTTCATTTAGTATTATTTGTTTTATTATTTATTTATGTATTGATTGATTGTTTGCCAATGAGTCACACTCAAAATACAACAGCAGGAAGTAGAGCTGGGCACGAGTACTCAAAAGTGCCAGCAATGATCAATCATCAAAACAATGATTGCATGAACTGAAAATATATATTTAAATACTGTTACAGGAAAGAGCTTGCACACTGTAAAGGTGCATGCTTTAATATTACACTTATGTTGAATATATATCTGATTCATCTCAAATCAGATGTGTTTGGTTGAATTATTCCAAAACGCTTCAGTTTCTCTATGTTCATTTTAATTTTAGTTAGAGTCATTTTGTTGTGTGTTTTTGTCATTTGTAGTCATTTTTGAAGATGTCTGTATAGTTTTATTCACTTTTATTTCAGTATAAATTAAACTAAATGAAAATGTGAAATAGTGCCTTGGCAAACTACCTGAAATAAAATAAGTTTTTAATATTTTATTTTAGGTAATGTTTATTTTATTTCAAGTGACTTTTTTTTATTTATTTTTTAGCTTTAGTTAACTTTGGCCTTGTTCATTTCTGACTGAGAGTTTGTGAATGTACTGCAAGGGATCCATGGAGAAGAAATAAAGATTCTGAGACAAAGCATCAACTAATGACCTGATAAGCATTATGTAACATAATTGACAAGCTTTTAATGAAGGTTCTGATGAGTGTAGTGTGTTGTAGAGTGCTGTGGATCAGCACCTGGCTGTCGAGTGTGTTGTATTTCTCTGCGGTCTCGTGCAGCTCTGTCTCCAGGCTCTTGCGCACTCTCTCGGTCGCCTCCAGCGCAGCGCGGCTCTCCTCGCCCTCGGTGACCAGCAGAGTGCAGCGGCGCTCCAGCAGCATCTGCTCCTCCCTCCGCTCCTCCTGCACGCGCGCCTCCTCCTCCAGCTGAGCCTGGAGCTCCTGCAGGAGACACACAGAGCATGTACCACACATACAGCAGCATGTTCTCCTACGTGACCGCGAGCCGCACCTTGATCTGCTGCTGCAGCTTCTTCACGCTCTTCATCAGCTCTGCGTTGTTCTTGTTCAGCTGGTCCACCTGCACCTCCAGCTCATTCACATCGCTCTCCATCTTCTTCTTGAGCCGGGCCGCCTCCGTGCGCGCCTTCACCTCCACATCCAGACTGGCCTGCAGAGACTCCAGCGCCCTCTGGTGGCTCTTCCTGAAACCAACAAAACATCTCATACTTGAACTGGACGGTTTGGAAATGTTTCTCTTTACAAGAATAACTGATTACAGCATATTTTAAACCAGTCTAAGCTGGCTTGGTGGTCTTGGTCTCCCAGTCTGGACTTCAGGTTTTTAGAACTTTGAGAAATGTAACATTGAAACAAACATTTTTTGTGAAGCTGCTTTTGAATTGAACTGAACTAAACTGAATTGAGAACTAACCAACCAGCTAAACAAGTACCAAATTGGTCAGGCTGGGAGACCAACCTAAACCAGCTAAGACCAGCAAAATATTTCAGGCTGGTTTAAGATGCAAAATAGAATTCTGTAGGAGACCTTGAATTCTGTAAAATCAAAAATAGAAAACACACAGTAGGTTTCAAGTTGCTGCTTCACATGTTAGAAATTATAATTTTTATTAAGAAATAAAAACACTGGCTGTCACGATATCAGATTCCCACTATATGAATATCATGGCCAAAAGAATTCACATGAACAATATTATATAATATATATTTATATATAATGTAATATACCTATAAAACATTTTTTGGGAAAAAATAAACAAATAAATTACTCAAAATGGTTTAGTCTGTGTTGTTGTTTATAATATGAAATACTGAAAAACAAAATTAAGTCATTCAAAGTTAAATTCATATTTAACCTTTATTTTGTTTTCTCCTTTTCCCCCAGTGAATCACAATCAGAATACTGTGCAAGCAAAGATATAGAAGCTGACAGATTTGGAAGAAATTCACAATATTACAGCAACCAGAAGAAGCCAGATAAAGTTACTTACCATAGCAGTTATCCCATGTTAGATAGAAGCAGGAAATAAAGGACAAGGTGGAAAAACAGAAGAGTTAAAAAACTGAAATGCAAATAGGACAACACTGATTCAAAGCAGAAGATGTTTTATCAGAGGCATTTCTCCAAAGAGGCCATATCAGGCAATTTTCCCAACTATCACAATCCACCGAACCGTTTAACACACACTCATCTCAGCGATATATCATGTTGTCAGAACTAGGAGGTGCTGATCAAACCTGGTGGCCTCAAACTCCTCTTCTTTCTCCTGCAGTCTGCGCTCCATGTCTGCTTTAGCCTGAGACACTTCCAGCTGAAGACGCAGAACCCTCGTCTCCTCGGCCTACAGAAACACACACAGACAACACATCTGATTCCTCTCTGAACCACTAGATGGAACAAAACTCACAACAGCACTTTCAGAAACACGCTTTGCACTTTTCAAGAGGAAATTTGCAGGCAGCAATGCAAAGCTGATGCTAATTTGATCTAATATTTCATGTTTTTAAAATATTATAGATTCGTGTGAAAATGAGAATTTTTGAAATTAAATGAACTTATTTTTAAACAAAGGTTTTTTTTTTTTTTCAGTTTTGTTCAGGCTAATGCAAATAAAAGCATAAATACAATAAAATCCAGTATGCAAATTGATTTAAGTCTACAATGTAGTCAGCAAAAACTATGATCATTTCACTGTTGCCAATTACATTTCAATTGCTGCACATTTTAATCAAGTCAAAAAGAGATCGCAGAATTGTTTCTCAGTAACATTGCTACAATAATTCCTCTTAGCCACTGCCTATACTTTAAGAGGTTAAAAATGAAACAAAAGTAAATATAATGAATAAATTCCTCCACACATTCAAATCTACAGCTTCAAGTGGATAATGAACATATCAAGAGTTTCTGAATGAGTTCCTCTGGAAAAACACAAACGCCTGTAAGTGAGACTCGAGCAGATGTAAAGCAGCGCTCCTCCATCTGCATGAACATCATCCATCAGTGCTGTCAGCTAGACGGCCGTCAGACCACACAAGCGGAGGTCACGGGGTCAGCGGCCACGTCATGACATCATTTGAAAAAAATACAGCCTTACAGCAGCTCCATTTATCATCAACTGGCATCTCAAACCTGAGCCAGAAGGTGAACACTTCTCGAGTAAAAACACGACAAGCCTTAACATTTTCACTCAGGAGACTCATTGGTACACATCCTGGTGATTCAATAATTCATTGTGCTGTTTTATTTGGCTTCTGCTCTTTACTCTTAGATCATTTGCTCTTTAGTTCATACTAGTGTTTCTGAACACCTAGTCAGTTGAAATCAGTCTTTCTGATTAAAATGAAGCATGTCTGGAATATTTTTCACCAAAAAATGAATATAAATAAATAGGAAATTATATTTGAATAACATGATTTTTTCTTTTAAAAATAAATGAATTTGTACTTTACAAATGCTATTTTGATCATAAACTGAAAGACGTCTCTTCTGTTCACCAAGGCTGAATTTGTGTGATCAAAAAAAAAGAGATTAAAAATGGTAAAATATTATTACAATTTAAAATAGCTGTTTTCTACGTGAATATATTGTAAAATGTAATTTTTTTTCTGTGATCAAAGCTGAATTTTCAGCATCATTACTCCAGTCTTCAGTGTCACATGATCTTCAGAAATCATTCTAATATGCTGAGTTGCTGCTCAAGAAACATTTCTGATTATTATCAGTGTTGAAAACAGTTTGAAAATCAGGAAACTGGGATTCATTTTATTTTTCAGGATTCTTTGATGAACAGAAAGTTCAAAAGAACAGCATTTATTTGAAATGTTATAAATGTCTTTCCAGTCACTTCTGATCCATTTTAATTCATCCTTGATGTGTAAAAGTATGAATTTCTTCGGTAACACTTTACTTGAAGGGGTGTGCATAAGACTGACATGACACCTTCATAATCATTATGAATATGAAGGAGGTTTTATGCATGTTTATGACAACTGTCATTAAGTGTCATTCGCTCAGTTATGTCATTTTTAATGCAAATATGACATTATTTGACCTAACCCTAACCTAACCCTACCCCTACCCTTACCCCTAACCATAGCCCATAACAAAGACATCTCAAATAATGTCATCTTTGCATTAAAAATGACATAACTGAGCGAATGACACTTAACGACAGTTGTCATAAACATGCATAAAAAACCTTCATATTCATGACATGTGTCATGTCATGATTATGTAGGTGTCATGTCAGTCTTATGCACAACCCTTCAAGTAAAGTGTAACCATTTCTTCAATACATAAAATCTTACTGACTCCAGTAGGATATGTACTAGTATTACAGTGATAACAGTTTTGGTGAGATTTACCTCTGTTTATAGCGTAATCATCAAGAAAAATCGGAGTATTTCTCCAGACCTCTAATGCCGCCTCTGACTCCTCCAGCGATGCCTGCAGCTCTTCTTTCTCCATCTCGATTTTCTTCTTCATTTTCTGAAGCTCATGGACGCTCTTCCCTCCATCTGACAGCTGGTCGGTAAGATCCGCGATCTCCTCTGAAACACAACACAGATCGATCAAACACGACACAATGATACAGAGGTACAGTTTATTTCGTATTTTAGGAGAGCATCATTCTCTCCGTCCATTATTGAGTCAGCTTGTTTCTGTTGGACTGCCTTCCTCAGCTAATTACGGTCTGAAAACTGCAGCCATTCAAACCAAGCCTATGATGACAGATGAAGACTGACGGTCCCACATCACACTGGCTCAGTTCGACTGTAATCTGTGTTTATATGAGTTCTGTCATGTTTTTACAGGCCATCACACATGCATCTTCACAAAAGGTTTGAAATAAACAGATATCCAGAATGATGTGACGGTGACAGACGTGTCAGCGTTACCCTGTAAGGCCTTGTTTTCCCTGCGGAGAGCCTCGCTCTGCTCCACAGACTCCTCATAGGTGGTTTTGAGCTTGAAGAGCTCTGCGGCGTGTTGTCTGCTCTCCTTCTGACAGCTCTCCACCTCCGACAGCAGCTCCTCACACTTCTGCCTCCAGTCGCTCAGCTGCTTGTCCAGCATCCGCTGCTTCTTATCCAGCACTGCAGCCACATTGTTCGCCTGCAGGAGGAACAGTCATTACCCAGCAGTCCGCTGCCTGGCTGTGCAGAATTGCTTGTCAAAACCTCCTGGAGTGTTTCCCATACATTGATTTATTTGTAGCGGCCCGTCACAATATCAAAACTGACCGCCACAAATAGATTTTCCAAAAGGCTTTGACTTCGTTGAATAAACATGAGCACTGCACGTTTCAAAATTGAATCCCGGTGCGGGTGTCTTTATATCACTGTATTTCTGAAGGAAACCGACTGTCTTCAGAAAATGTTGGATGTCATTTTCATTTCATCTTGCATGTAATGTCTGATAAAGCAGCGTTTGTGAGCGGAGCGCTGCTTTGTGTACAGCCGTTACCGGGGAAACCTCTATTTCTCCCACTCTAAGCGCCTCCTGCTGGCAGAGAATGAATTTGCATATAGGCCGTCTGTGGGAAACACTGCTCCTGATATTCATAAGACCAGTTAACAGCTGGTGTTTCATGAAAGACCAGCTTATATTGTGTTCAAGTAGGATGCCCAACGGTTCTGGCTGGTGGTAGCTGCTCTGAAAATATGTTTCTCAATTGTAATTCATTCTCATTTTGATGAATCAACATCGATTCTTAAATCCCAAGAGTCAAGAATGCGGTTTTCAGTTGATGCATGAACAAAACTTAAAAAAAACCACTACAAAACATTATTTGAGGTGCCTCCCATACAATAAATGCTTTGTTACTTTTGATTTAAAACAGTCTCAGCTTTTATATTGTCAATTCTATTATGAAATACAAGCAATAAGTGCGGTTTTGCTGCTCTTTAATGTGTGGTGACAGATGGCCTAATGAAGCGATCCTCTCTTCCTCTTTACTAATAGTTACAGCAGCAAATAAACATGAATGAACATCAGAGGAAACAGAACAACTGACTGAAATGAATCATGAAATCGATCAATCGGTTTTTCAACCACAGAAAGACGTCAAAAAAACAGCTTGAGATCAATAATGTCACGTAACATCACATTTACCTCAGAAAAGACATTTAATGACCATAAACTTGATAGTTAGCTAGCTTACAGGGTTTATTGTGTAGTTTATAGCATTAGTCGACAGAGCTTTTTTCTTGAAATAAAATTGATGTTTCATGATAACCGAATCTCAAGCTTGTGAATCGAAATTGAAATTGAATCTAATTGTGAAATTTCTCTCAATACTCAACCGTAGTAACTACACCGCAAGAAAAAGCAACTACATACAGTATTTTCCAGTTTACAGGACCTTTTGAGTCACAAACACAAAGAAACGTCAAATTGTCGCCATTCTTGAAAAACTATATCCCAGATATCTTTGATTTATAAGGTGATTGTACCTTTAGAACAAAGATAGCATAGTTCATTTATAAATACGGCTAACAAAATTATATATTTAGACAATTTACAGCATTACTAATAGTAAATTAGTTGTAAAAGAAATCTGTAGTTGCCTCGGCTGAATGAAAAATTCATTCAATAGCAGTAAGATGCTTTTATTTCTGGAGGGCTTTTGTAAATATGGCACTGCTTAGATTGCACTGACGTGTCAGTAGGTTTCATATTTATGTGTGACGTGTGTCTTGTGTTCATCTGTGAAGGGCTCATACCTTCTCCAGATCCACACACAGCTCCTCCACCTCCCCCTGCAGTCTCTGCTTGGTTTTCTCCAGACTGGAGCACTTGGCCTGTGTGGCCTCCGCCGCCTCCTCGGCCTCCTGCAGACGAGCCAACAGCTTCTTCCTGCAATGGACACTCGTTACGCACACACTCTGCTGGTGAACTTAACATCATCTACAGAAGAACAGTCTGGGCCCGGATGTTCAAAAGAAATTTGACTGGATTTCGGCTACTGGATTGGATCAAATCTTTAAAAATGTGTTGTTCAAAAGAAACTGGATTTTTGGTTTTGATCTGGAGAAAACATTCAGCATGTGCTGTTCAAAACATTTTAGATTGGGATCCATTTGATTCAGCAAATCCCAGCAGAAGAGCAGATTCAGGGTGGATTTCATGTAGTGTATATATGCACAGTTATAGTTTGCGCTTGATTTGTTTAACCGTTACAATAATAAAGCAGATAAAGATAGGAGTAGGATATCTATTAAGCCTTTCAGTATAGTAAAAATGAGATTTTGTCCCCAAAAACCTGTCAATATCAAACAAAAATATTATATTTAATTCATTTTAACTGTTATTTATCACTGTATGTTAATTACAACGACACAGTCATCAGAGAGGAACCAGTCAAAAGTGGTTTACTGTATAATAACTACATCCCTTATTGCATGAATATTTGGCAACACTTTAGTATAGGGACCCATTCTCACTATTAACTAGTTGCTTATTAGCATGCCTATTATTAACATATTGGTTGTTTATTAGTGCTTATAAAGCACATATTCTGCATGACCATATTCTACATCCCTAATCCCAATACCTAAATTTAACAACTACCGTACTAACTATTAATAAGCAGTAAATTAGGAGTTTATTGAGGCAAAAGTTATAGTTAATAGCAAGAATTGGACCTTAAAATAAAGTGTGACCAAATATTTTATTGTTTTTATTGATTTGTTGTGCATCAGATGAAATTGAAAATGGAAGGGGATTATTGTACTGTATACTGAAACACTTTAATTAACCCATGCTAATTAATTAGAGCTGGTACCCTGTGTTTGGTAATCTGGAAGAGTGTGTATCTGGATCAGAGCAATCCAATCCAATGTGGCTTTGAAAACCAGCATGAACGTAACATGGATTACCTGCTCCTGGATAGCAAAACATGGGATTTCCAAGTCCAGATCATTCTAAATCAGATTTAATGTTCTGAACATCCAATCCTATTCTATGGCTGCACGATTCATGATATGACTTATTGCAATTATCAAATTGCAAATGTTCTGATTTAATTAAATAAATATATGCACTATGGGTTTCAAACCGAAGGGTGGCACTGTGTTCATTTACACGCAAGCAGTTATTTTGTTTTTAATTCAGTATTCCGTTTTTTATTTATTTTACAGCCATATTGATATATAATCACAACATTCTGTCATCTATATTACCCTTTTATCCCTGGACTATTCTGTTTCTTTGTTACAGGAACAACAAAGAACGTCCCTACAATAATGTCCTACTCAAAATGTATGTTTACACCATTAATGCATACTTGGCTTCTTCCAGCTCGTCACTGTGCTGGATGGCATCAGCCTCATGGCGGCTCCTCCAGTGCGTGACGTCACTGTTGAGTTTGGAGACGAGGCGCTGCAGCTCCTGTTTGCTCTCCTGCTCCTCCTCCAGCTGCTCCTTCAGCGTGTCACACTCCTGCCGCAGTGCAGACAGACTGCTGCCCAGCAGCGCTTTGGCCTAACGATGACAGACCGAACCATGACACAAACACTCACAAACATCACTGCAAAGCAAGTTAGACGGGTTAACCGCACACACCTTGACCTCCTCATCAAACTGTTTCTTGAGTTCCTCATGTTGGGATATCAGCAGGGCTTTCGATCGGCTCAGGTGGCTGCCCTTGTTCTCCATCTCCTCCATCTGCCTCGTCAGCTCATTGTTTTCAGCTGCAAAGGCAAGTTTGAATACTTGTAAAACATTTTGAAACGTGTAAGTCCAGTTATCAACTGTTTAAACCAGATTAAACAGACCATGAAATCATATCTGGAGTGGTTTGTGGCTTTACTTTGTGTGTATTTCGTCTGAGGCTACACTAAATGTGGACAAAGCAGATTTGAAAGGTATTTTTAAACATAAAATTTGGAGCCTTGTCTGAGCCAATAGTCAACTCACTTCACTTCCTGTCTACATTCTGTACAAAAGTCTTTATACTTTGTGAAAATGTTGATGACTCATCTTGCACTCAGGGGCGTGTCCAAATTGTTATCCAATCAAATCAGAATGAGAATGTCCCCTCTCCCTAAAATCATCTGCTTCTGACTAGCAATTGCAAATCAATTTTGCTGAAAATATAAATTAAAGTACATACAAAAATGGTGTAAAAAAATTAAACGGGTAATTCTGAGATATAGTTTAAAATAGAATTACATTATATATAAAGTTGCAAGTGCAAGTGCAAGATATTAAGCCATAATTAAAAGAAATAGTCATAATTGAAATGAAGCGTAGTGTGACTCAGGTATTAATGTGAGCTCTTCATCAGTCACCTGTGAGTCTGTTCTTGGCTGCTGTAACCTCGTTCACAGTTTTCTGCAGGTCTTCATTCCTAGTGTTGGCGTCACAGAGCAGCTCCTCTAGTTTTCTCACCTGAGTGTCAGTCGATGCCTGATGTTACACATGATCATACAACATGACATTAGCTTTGATCAGTGACTCAGCAGGTCATCCACGGTTTACCTGCTCATGTCTCACAAACCTAATGAAAGGCCTGAGACGAGATCAAACAGATTCTACAGCAATGATTCACGGAAAAAAATCACGGTAGACATTTATTTCTGTAGCACAAAGAACCAAATCTGAACCAAAACAAAACCAAAACAGATTTGAAGAAATGTAACATGGCATCACTTGCTCAGCAATGGATCCTCTGCAGTGAATGGGTGCCGTCAGAATGAGAGTCCACACAGTTGATAAAAACATCACAATAATCCACAAGTAATCCACACCACTCCAGTCCATAAATTGTGCGTTTGTAAGAAACTAATCCATCATTCAGATGTTTTTAACTAAAATATGAGTCCATAATCCATAATAACACTTCCTCCATTGAAAAGGTTGTCTGGTCTGAATCAGGAGAGAAATCTGCACAGATCAAGCACCATTTACAAGCCAAAGCAGCTCTAAACCAATGTATAGGTGGATTTTGATGTGAGAGACAACAGGAGATGGACCTTTTCACTTGAGGAAGCGTTATTATGGACTCATATTTTAGTTAAAAATGTCTTGATGGATTTGTTTCTTACAACCACTCAGCTTTTGGTTTCACAAGACATCAATTGATGCACTGGAGTGGTGTGGATTATTGTGATGTTTTTATCAGCTGTTTGGACTCTCATTCTGACGGCACCCATTCACTGCAGAGGATCCATTGGTGAGCAAGTGATGCAATGCTACATTTCTCCAAATTTGATGAAGAAACAAATTCATCTACATATTGGATGGCCTGAGGGTGAGCACATTTTCAGCTAATTTTAATTTTTGGCTGAACTATTCCTTTAAAATAGTCTTCCAGTCAGGCCAAGCTGGTGCATCTGGTTTAACAGCTGAGCTGACATATCCCAAAACCCCTTTCAAACCAGTAAAACAGTGCAACTTGTCAAGATAAGTTCTCATAAAGGTCTTTTAATGTGTTTTTCGGTGCTCAGAGCATCAGGAGAGTCTGAACGCCGTACATCTGCAGCAGTAAATGCTCTCCTGAGGGCACGAGCGTGTTCAGAACTGACCTTGGCTTTCTGCAGCGTGTCCAGCGAAGCCGCCAGATCGTCCACCTCCAGCCTCAGACTCTGTTTCTCTTTCTCCAGTTTGGCTCTGGTTCTCTGCAGGCTCTCGCACTGTTCTCCCAGCTCCGACAGAGCATCACTGTGACGCTTCCTCAATGCTGCGGCCACTGCCTCCGCCTGCACCGACGACTCCTCCAGCTCCCGCCGGAGACGCTGCAGCTCCAGCTCGCGCTTCTTATTCATCTCCATCTACAACACAAAAATGTGCCATTGCATGTTTTACACTATCGTTCAAAAGTTTGAGGTCAGTAAGATTAAGAAATGAATACCTTTGTTCATCAAGGATGCACTAAATTGATCAAAAGTGACAGTAAAACATTTATAATGTTACAAAAGACTTCTATTTCAAATAAATGCTGTTGTTTTGAACTTTCTATTCATCAAAGAATCCTGAAAAATAAAATGTATCATGGATTTCATAAAAATATGAAGCAGTTTTCAACATTGATAATAATCAGAAATGTTTGTTGAGCAGCAATATCAGAATGATTTCTGAAGGATCATGTGACACTGAAGACTGGAGTAATGATGCTAAAAAAAATCCGCTATGATCACAGGAATAAATTACATTTTACAGTATATTCACACAGAAAACAGCTATTTTAAATTGTAATAATATTTCATGATTTTTCCTGTTTGTACTGTATTTTTGATCAAATAAATACAGCCTTAGTCAGCAGAATAGACTTTTCAAAAAAACAAAATCACACTGACCACAAGCTTTTGAACAGCAGTGCATAAAATAAATGTCACTTTCATATTCTCATAAGTGAAATAAATTACATTTTATTTGATTATGAAATCCAATATCTGCCTTTAGAGATTAAAAAAAAAATTTGGATAAACTGGAGAGTGTATCTGAAGCATGTAATTACAAAGAATATGCAATTACATTTGATTTAATTTAAATATTTGTTCAAATACTCCATTAATGTGGCTATAAACAATCATAACCAGTGTTTTTATACCTGAGAGGCCATTGCTCCTCCTGCTTCCTCCAGTTTGTCTGTCAGATCATCCAGTTCACGGCTCAAATCAGCACGCTGCTTCTCCACCTGTGGAAAAAATGTAACAGTCATCATCATACAACATATTCCAGATTGTATATATAATAAATACAGGTACAGGTAATAAATCTACATGCTCATCCGCAGTTCTGCTTTAAACAGAGATGTTATAGAGACGATCCACATGCAGGTCAGGACATGAGTGTGTATGTAGAGTTAAAGCAGGGCAGATGATAGATGTGGGGAAGTGATTAGAAACAACCATAACAGAGTCTAGTCTAGACCCTCCTAGTGTCTGGATCACTTACAGAATTATGCTACAACACAACATTACATTACAGAGGGTAAAAATCAAAAACATTAGATCTTTGATGGATCCAAGAGCCTAGAGGCAAATTAAAAAACCATCATAACACTTTAACAAAACACACATGAAGGTTTGTTTGTTTTCAAATCTAGAGCCTCGTTCATTTTTGAACAGCAATAAAAATCCTCACTGCTGTTCGACAGATGCTTATTAAAATGAACAAACAAGACTTTTGTTTATTCTACAACACATCAAAGCATATCTTGAATGCAAAAACAGGTTTCTTCATTTATTCTCCAGCTGTTTGAGATATAATCGTCCGCAGCGTCGCGACAAATAATGAGAATGAGAATAAATATAAGCACACAAGGTGAGAGGAATCACAGGCCAGAACAGCAGCAATAAAGCCTATCAAATAAAACAATTATGCAACTACCTGTTAACATTAGACATGATCAATATTTCCTCATTATACTTGACCCCTATGTGAGATGAAGGCTGCTCTCCAATACAGCCACTGAGCGTCCAAATAAGTTTATAATAAATTAATTTCCTTATTTCAATTCTTGAAATGTGTGCTTGTGTCTTTAAAAATGCCATTTATAGTTTTATAGTTTTATAGATATTAGATATAGTTATGTTATATACAGTGTTCCCAAAGTCTTGGAAATATCTGGGAATATCTAAAGTGTGATTTTCAGGCTGTAAATGACAAGCTGTATAAAATAAAACAAAATCTATCCAGACATAATAAACTGTAAAATAAATATTAAAGTACCAAAAAAAAAAAAAAAAATATATAAATATATTTATTTATTTATTTTTTTTCATTTTTTCATTTTTCATTGGACTGCCTTTAGCTTGATAACATTGTGCTTTCTTTATGGCATTGTTTCAGCAACATCACAACATTTATTTCCAAAATATTTTTTTCAAAACATTTAACATGCCAGAAACACATTAATCACTGAAATAATGACCAATCCTAGAGA
>NW_015548217.1:1863327-1880353 GCF_001515605.1 Sinocyclocheilus anshuiensis | reverse complement strand
AAAATTAAAAAACAAAAAAAAAAAAAAAAAAATATATATATATATATAATGGAAATTCGTTAGTCTGAGAGGGTCCAGGGTTTTATGAAGAAACATTTAAGACTTTAAGACCTTTTAAAGACTAAGTTCAGATCGTTTTAGGAATACATGTGTCAATATGCTTCTTTTGTCTCATATTTTTGTCTCATTTTCCAGTGCAAATTTCTAAAGATTCAGAAATCAAGACAGATTGACTGGTAAGTGAAATGAAATGAAGTCTTGTTTTATGAGAAACTGATCAAAATGAAGTGAGTTTATGATTAAAACAAGAACAAATATCTATAAATATCTATCTATAAATAAAGTTTTCATTCTCCATTGACAGAATTTTCTTCCTGTTTTAAGCATAAACTTCAATTTTGTTCAGTTTCTCAGGCTTCATATCTTCATTTCGCATCTCCAGTAAATGTACCTTGATTTAAGGATGTTTAGAAATGTGTACTGTTTTGTTTAGAAAGACTCTGGGCTCTGTTTTAAGGTCTTCATTTGTGGAAGGGCAGATGAAGCTTTTTAAGCTCTGCAGAAAGTATATGTAAATGCACTCATACTGTAAACTTTCCAGAGCTCATCATAAGGTATGTAGAGCCTGTATGTGTTCGGTCTAAGCATGTGTGCTCTTGGGGTGCGTGTTTGCAGTAGATGAGGGCTTGAATTCCTCTGTGGAAACCTCTGGAATATAATGCGGTGTGTCCGATGCTATCTGAGAGAACAATGGCACGTCTGTGTCGACCCTCCGGAGGTCTGTGGAGGCAGACGCGTGATAAACGCACACATGTCCATGCTTGACTCTCACACTCGCCACCCAACACGAAGACACCTTCACATCCACCGCCACGGGCCATGTCACTCCGTCAGACAATATTCCCGCTCAGCTTTATGAGGCTTTCTGTAGCTTCCAGCAGAAGATCACAGTGCTGAATAATGTGACCTCTAACAGGTTTCTGTCTCCGGGAGCTCCACACGAGAGTCAAGCCATCGCTTCCTAAAGACATGAAGTCTGCATGCGTATCAGGTACAGTGCTTTGATTTTAGGACATGTACAGGCATCGCCGCCTAGAAACAGATGAATGAAAATGAATAACTTCCATCAGTAAAGAAATGGGAATAAACAGCCTTCAAGGAGTCGGAAATATCATATTTATGAGTTCACACCATAGGAGTGATCAAACGAAGATGTATGGGAAATTTGAAATTCTAGACGATACACAAAATGTGATGTAAAAGGGGTGTGTGGATGTTGCAAATCTATCTGTAGTAATAGTATTTTATAATATTAAGGCACTATATATGAAAGCGATTATAGACAACAAAGGCTAATTTAATTACTGATTCAAAGAGTCTGTATTATTTTTTACGAGAGTGCGATGTGATAACGAATATTATTTTTTTCAGAGCGCATGGCGTCATGATAATGAATGTCACAATGAATATTTTTCCTAATATTTTTTTTTTTTCAAAGGAGTCATTATAATTATAATTTTTTTCTGAGTGCGTGGCATGCCAGCTTGCTTATAATAGAATTGGTTACTACACTTTTTCTTAGTTACCCTTTATTACATATTCTACATTAGAAACATAAGCAACTCTGCAACTGCACGTCAACTAACTCTCATTAGAGTATTAGTTGACTGTTAGGTTATGGTTTGGGTTAGTAGAATAAGTTGACATGTACTTGCAAAGTTACTCAAAATCAGTTGAGTGTCCATCAAAATAAAGTGTTAGCAGATATTAAGCAGACAGTCTACTAACACTCTAATGACAATGTCTAGTCGACTTGGAGTTGCAAAGTTACTTATAGTTAATAGCATATCTAAAGTGGACTATCAGAATAAAGTGTTACCATTTTCTTTTATACGATGCTGAATCTTCATCACCTTTAACACTTTCACATTGACAATAAACTCATACTGCAGCAAAAAGCTTTAAATCATGTTTTCTTTCAATAAGAGTTGATTTCTGGTCACGTGGATGACAAAGGTCAAAGATCAGAGTTCAACTGCATGCAAATGAGCATCAGTGTGATGCATCCACTGTGCAGTCAAGTAGAAAAATGGCTTGAGCTACATAAAGACTGAGGCCTTCAGTGCATGTATCATGTTGAATGCGTTTATATGCTGCTTGAAGAGTTTGACTGGCAGGAGCTGGGCCCTGGGCTGATCTGTTATTCCAGGTGCAGATGATTTATCCTGAAGCAGAGGCGCCTCTGCCCCGAACACAACTCAAACCAATGCCAGACTCGGTCCACATCAGCCCTGACTCCTGCTGATAGCTGATACCCGTCAGATCTGCTCAGGATCACACACACACACACACACACACGTATGACCGGATCACAGAGCAGAGCGGCCGTCCAGCACAATTCATTCATTTCCACGTTGAGGTCAGGCCTTCACCAACAAATTGTTCTTTTGAGCAGATTCTGAATTGAACTTTAGTTCAAGGTTGATGGCAGGAGATTCAAAGCAGCACATGTGACTCAACGGAATCAAATGAGCGGATTCAACTAAAGTGTCAAAGTTTACACAGGATTACTGAGGATCCTATACTGTACTACAGGGCTGTTGAATGCTTGAATCTGATTGGCTGACGAAAGTTCTGAGGTGTGCAGTTATTTTCAGGGAAAAGCATGGCTGAAGTAGCTCCAGGTAGCTCTTGAGTAAAAAAGCGAAGCAACTTAAAAGCTACATGACATTTCTCTCTACTGAGGTAATAATGGTGTTCTTGAAGCAGTTCAACTTACAGTAATGACCACCTCGGGTGTGCATTATATGCTAACAATTCAACGGCCCGTTTCAATTATTCCTTACTTAAAGAATTCAACTTGAACTGAGACGTTAACATTAAATAAGAGAAACTAATAAGTAATAAGCAATAAAATGCTGCATTCAACAAAACTGCTGCAATCATTTCCATGAATCAATTCCATATGAATACAACTTTCCAAAGCGACATATGGCAGGAGTGTGTTTGATTATCAGCTCAACTCACACTCTGATACTTGCTGAAAAAAAACAGGTTGTAACTAGAAAAGCTGCACTATTTTGAAAACTACAGTCATGCTAATAAAATGTGTCGTTTAGTTAATCGCCTTTTTGCTATTTCTGTTTTATAAAGCGTATCTGAAGTTTGTCCTGTAATCGTTTGCAGGAACGTTCAGGTGCCACAAATACCTCATCAGTCAAACTCCCAGATAAGCTAATGAACGACATTAGTCTCACTTATCTGGCAATTCTGGACAAAGATCGGAGCTTGTGTGTTTTGGAGATGAGGTCATTCAGGGCCGTTCACAATCAGCAGAGGCTCGTTAGGTTCGATTTCTGTGTCGTACCTTTGCCCGTAAGGCTCTCTCAGCCTCCAGCTCTTCCTCCAGCTCCTCAATGCGGACCTGTGGGATGAGAAACCAAATACAATCATACTTGGTATAGTGTACTAAAATGAATCATTCCGTGCATACTCTGTTGACCTTAAAAAGCAAAGAAACTTTCATTTAAATGCGCAAATAAAGATAGAATCTGTATATAGACACAAAACTACTGTTTGTGGTTGTGAAGATTTTTTGATGTTTCTAAAAGAAGCCTCTTCTGCTCATCCAGGCTGATTTATTTGATCAAAATACAGTACAAATTGTGAAATATTTTTACTATTTCAGATAGCTGTTTTGTATGTGAATATATGTTCAAATTTAATTTATTCCTGTGATCAAAGCTGAATTTTCAGCATCATTACTCCAGTTTTCAGTGTCACATGATCTTTCAGAAATCATTTGAATATGCTGATTTGCAGCTCAAGAAACATTTCTAATTATTGTCGATGTTGAAAACTGCTGCTTCATATTTTTGTGGAAACTATGATACAATTTCAAGATTCTGTGATGAATAGAAAGCTCAAAAGAGCAGCATTTATTTGAAACTGAAATCTTTTGTAACATCATGACTCTACTGTCACTTTTGATCAAATTAATGCAGCCTTGCTGATCTTACAGACCACAAACTTTGGAGCAGCAGTGTGCATACATTTTTTTACTGTTTAATTAACAGAATATAATCAATTCAGTATCAAGAGATTTTTTAATGAAAAAGACATTCTAAAGAAATAAAGACATTTGAAATAATTGAATAACATTCCATTTTCCAAAATAACCCACTCCTTTGGCTTTCTTCCCATGTGTCCAAATCTAAGATAAGCTCTCCAATCAGTGTGACACCATAATCACACAGTAAAAAACCACAGAGGAAGAGCGAACGGCCAACTAGATGGGACACGCTGGAATTCTTGTGAAAATATCACAAAGCAAATACTCTGGGTCAAACCCTTGAACTTTTCTGTGCACACAGCTTTTACAAAAACAGGCATGTTCTTTAATAAATGTAATCAACTTCCTTAAGAGTTATATTAACCACAAAATACCATAGTGCCGAAAACATGACATTAGGAAATGTAAACTGGGAACTGACAGAAATTTATGACTGTAAGTTTGAAAACAGTGATGAACTCCTCATCCTCATGTCTTGTGGCACATAATGTCTTATGAATGATCTTCTCTCTGTCACAGGCAGGAAGTTTGTCTGAATCGCTGGAGGACACACATAACACACATGCTGACAACCTCAGATCCAACACACACACACTCACTCAGAAAGAGATTCAACTTGAACCCAAAGGCCTGAATGACTCACTCCCATTTAAAAATAGCTGAATTAAAAGTTACTTTACAGATCAAGCCACTGATGTTCCACACATGCAGGGACAAGCAGAAATGTGAGCGATACAGGGAATAACATCCGCAAACTGTAATGCAGTGAAGAAGTAGAGCTCAGAAACTCACATGCCAGCGAAGGACCTCAGTGGAGAGAACAGCCATGAGCAACAGAGACCGAAGCAGACTGACACACATACACACACACACACACACACACACACACACACAAGCTCACCTCAGACTGAAGGGAATCCACACCCCCTTCACACTCACTGAGCAGTTCAGCCTGCCCTCCATACACACACACACACACACACACATGCACACTGGTATTCTTATCATTATGGGTTCATTAAGTGTAATGGTTTTTATACTGTACAAAGTGTATTTTCTATCCCCTTACCCTAAACTTACCCGTGAACCTACCCCTCGCACAAAACTTTATGCATTTTTAGATAAAAAAAAAAAAACAAAAAAAACTGTAGCTTGCTTTAAGCTTGTTTCCTCATGGGGACATTTTGGCCCCATAACATAGGGAAGACCAGGTACACACACACACACACTGAACAGATCAGCTGGTCACACGTTATTTTAAGGACCAGTTCTTGCTATTAAAAAACAATTAACTTTGATTTTTGCTTCAACAAACTACTAATTTGCTGCTTATTAATGCAATGGATCCTCTGCAGTGAATGGGTGCCGTCAGAATGAGAGTCCAAACAGCTGATAAAAACATCCCACTAATCCACACCACTCCAGTCCATCAGTTAACATCTGGAGAAGACAAAAGCTGAAACAAATCCATCATTAAGACGTTTGTAACTAAAATACGAGTCTATAATCCAAATAATGCTTCTTCCAGTGAAAAAGTGGTCTGGTCTGAATCAGGAGAGAAATCTGCACAGATCAAGCTCCGTTTACAAGCCAAAACAGCTGCAAACAAATATGTGGGTGGATTTTAATGTGAGAGACAACAGGAGATGGACTTTTTCACTGGAGCAAGTGTTATTATGGATTATGGACTCGTATTTTAGTTAATAACGTCTTAATGATGGATTTGTTTCTTGCAAACATGCAGCTTTTGGTTTCTCCAAATCTGATGAAGAAACAAACTCGTCTACATCTTGAATCGCATGAGGGTGAGCACATTTTCATTTTTGTCTTAACTATTCCTTTAAATGCATTATAATCTCGCATTTCTAAATGAATTTAAATCTGGAGAGGGTGTCACACCTACTTGACATGAAGCGGGACTGACAGAGGTTAAACTAACATTGCTTTTCAACAGCTTTTAAATGCCTCAGACATGAGCTAACTCTCTCTTTCTTTCCAAATATATCATTCTGCTGTCACTTTCTAAGTCCCATGCAAAAGAGCCAACAGAGCACTGGTTAAACAGACTCTGCTTTAAAAAGCAGTGTGAGGTTACAACCAGAGCCTTCCTTCCCTCTCTAGAGAGATCGTTATCAGCTCCTGAACTCCTCAGCTATGTTTTAGTCATCTCTGGCTCACAAATCAGAGTCTTGGACCCCCACGGCGCTGAAAGACAGGAATGCTGCGGCTCTCCCACGAGGCCTCACCTGGAGCTCCTTATTCTTCCTCTGCAGGCCTGTGTTCAGCGTCTCCTCGGCCTCCAGCCGGCTGCTGGTGCTGCTTATCTCCACATCTTTCCTGACAGAAGACAGACGGAGAAAGAGAGCGTGTGAGGACGGGAGTGACAGGGCTAATTTAGCAGGCATGCTCTGTGTTGTTTGCTAGCCGTGTCCGATAAACGTCACTCGTGTCTCAGATTATTAAACATGCCAGTCAATCCCAGAACATCATTTGAAGATCTCATTGATTGACTCTGTGATTTGTAAGTTGTTGTTTTAACTAAAGAACCTTTAAGGCAAGTCAGTTCACTTGACGGCCATCTTAGTAACACCCTGCACAGATATTTTTTGTTTTTATTAGGCATGTAAGTACAGCTCCTATCTACATAAACCTGTTTCTATGGAGTCTAAATATGGTAATGGAAAAAATATGAAATGGGAGGAAAAATAATATTTCAATGATTTTTATGGTTGCTCGCAAAACATTTGCATTCTTATGAGAAACTTTGCCTTTGTTCGCAAAACCTTTACATTCTTCCCAGACACTTTACGTTTTCTCACAAAAACTTTTGCGTTCCTCCAAGAAATCTTACATTCACTCAAAAAAGTTTAGCATTCCTGAGAAAAATTGTGTTCATTCACAAAACTTTTGTGTTTCCCAAGAAATTTTGCATTCGCTCACAAAAAAATTTGCCTTTCACCAAGAAACTTTTGGCTTACAAAACTTTTGTGTTCACTCACAAAACATAAGCATTCGTTAGTAAAAGTATGCTGTTCCCCCAACAAACTTTTGTTCGATCAGTCAATATTTGTGTTTGCTCACAAAGTGTTTGCTTTTTTACCAAGAAACTTTGCATTTGCTCAACACATTTTTTAATTCTTTCGAGAAACTCTGTGCTCGCTTACAAAATGTAAGTGTTCTCTAGTAAAAGTATTGTTTCCCCAAGAAACTTTGCGTTCACTCAAAAAAACTTTCGGCATCCTTGAGAAACTTTGTGTTCATTCACAAAACTTTTGCGTTTCCCCAAGAAATTTTGCGTTTGCTTACAAATAGTTTGCCTTTCACCAAGAAACTTTGCGTTTGCTCGAGAAACTTTTGCATTCTTCGGAGAAACAAAATTTTGCGTTCACTAACAAAACGTAAGCATTCTCTAGTAAAAGTATCGTTTCCCCAAGACACGTTACGTTTAACCACAAAAACTTTTGCATTCCTCCAAGAAACTTTGCGTTCACACACAAAATTTGGCGTTCCCCTACGAAATTGCGTTTACTCACAAAAAGTTTGCCTTTCACCACGAATTTTTGCGTTTGCTCGGGAAACATTTGAATTCTTCTGAGAAACAAAACTTTTGCGTTCACTCACAAAATGCAAGCATTCACTAGTAAAAGTATGGCGTTCCCCCAAGGAACTTTTGTTTGCTCAATAAATTTTTGCGTTCCTCCAAGAAAATTTGCGTTCGCTCAGAACGTTTCCATTCCCCCCAAAAATGTTGCCTTCACTCAGAAAATGTTAGCCTTTTTACTGAGAAACTTTGCATTTGCTTAACAAATTTTTTACATTCTTACGAGAAACTTTGTGTTCGCTCTCTAGTAAAAGTATTATTTCCTGAGAAACTATACGTTTTCTCACAAAAACTTGTTCCTCCAAGAAATTTTGCTGGAGAAACTTCTGCATCCCCGAGAAACTCTGTGTTCATTCACAAAACGTTTGCGTTCCCCCAAGAAACTTTGTGTTTGCTCACAAAATTTCACCTTCACCAAGAAACTTTGCATTTGCTCAAGAAAATTCTTCTGAGAAACAAAACTTTTGCATTCGCTCACAAAGCGTAAGCGTTCTCTAGTAAAAGTATTGTGTAAGTGTTCCCCCGAGAAACTTTACGTTTGCTCACAAACATTTCTATTCCAATGAGAAACTTTGAATTTGCTCACAAAACGTTTGCGTTTAAATCTTTTGCCAGTGGCAACTGCAATAAATAGTCACAATTACCTCTTTTTAGGTGGAAACAGGCTTCCATTTCAAGAAAGAGTGAAATCTCCAAAACTGTTGGTCAAGATTCATTTTCAATATCATACAGTATGTCTTCAAATCAACAATAAACAAACAGGTGATGCCTCTATCAGAAAGCTGATTGGCTATTTTAACTGAAAGGCGGAGCTTCCGTTCATACATACGCCATACTGAGCAGTTTTTTCTCCTCCTCCTCCTCTTCCACATACTATCTCTGCTTTTAACCCTTTCACCATCACTCAAATATAAAAAAAAGAAGACATTTTCTGGTTTTCTTTTTCCTTCTAATTGGGGCCTCCATGAAACAGCTGGTTTTGCTTTCTACAGAATATACGCCATTCTGCATACTAACAAGCCTGAACAGCTCTAGGAGCCTGGAGGCCTTTAACTCATCAAAGCTGAGATAGCGGCGCTCCAAGCACATATCATGTTATAGACAAGAGCCGTCCAAACATCTGTTTTGCTGCTTTATCTTCTCCACTTTTAAAGCTTTTCTTGGAGACATCAACGGCTTCAAGAGATCATTCATTTTAGTTATTATAACATTATTATATGGAGTCCCTAACATTTTTGACAGCGAAACCATTTTGAGGTAAAATATTTACTTGAAGTCCCCCCACAGATTATTATTTATTATATTATTTTAATCGTTTAACAACACATTCACATGCTATATAATGAATATTGCTCTTATCTGCTAAGCGCATAAATGTAAATGTTTACGGATCTCTGATGTTGATTAATGGTCACATGACATGCAGCTAAACAAATAAAATATTCAAAAAATTAAATATTTAATAAACAATATATATAGAAAATGAATACAAATGAAATACAAATAAATATTTAATAACATTTTCATGTAATTTGATTGCAACTGACATTTTTATGATTTAATTAATTATTAGATTTTCAACTCACACACCGTTACAATCACAGTTTCTAGTTTATTTGTACCATTCCAGACTAAACAAAGAAAAAAAGGGACACGTAAGCCAAAAGAACAACTGCTTCAGAAGTAAATTACATAACTGTGATTCATCTGTGAAATGCAGTTAATTTATCATCATTTGCATTTGTGAAACATCTCCTCACCTCCTGATCATCTCCTCCAGACTGGCCCTCATCTTGCCCATCTCTGTCTGGTTGTCCATAGTGTTCCTACCGTCTCCCTCCAGCCTCCGCCTGCTCTTCTCCAAATCCGTCCTCTGTTTCCTCTCCTGCTCCAACAGATACTCCAGCTAGGAGAACATCAAGCAGATTGGTGTGATATCTATATCTATCCGTGGCCCGGACCACAGTGATCTGCTGATCTACTCACATCCTCTGCTTGCAGCTTCAGCTTGGCTTTCTCTTTGGTCAGGAGGTTCACCTTCTCCTCCTCGCACTGTAAGTCCTCGATGGCCTGCTGCAAAAATAAAACACAGATGTGAGGGTCTGTCGAGCAGATGCGGCGTAAATTTCCAGCCAAGAACGGCTCACATCTGACCGGGATGCTTTCATTCGTCCGATCACAGAGAAAGCTTGATGGCTTAATCAAATCAGACCCTGAAAGGCACATTCATTCTAGTCTAAAGTGAAGTAAGCTAAAATGTAAAGCACACCACACCATCACACCAACACTATGCTCCTTGAACGAAGAGCTCACATATCTGGAGATGGTTCCTGATGAAGGTCGTAAATCACAGAGATGAGCTGCTACTGTTGGACATCTGGCTTACGTTACTGCACACCGCTCATAGAGTTTTATGGAGCACAAAAGAGATGGTGAGAGGAAAATAAGACACTTCTTGACTTTCTAAGGTGAACTAAACCGTGATCTCAGGTGCTCTGCATCTACATCAAGACAGATTACTTAGAAAGGAACTGCTTCCAAATAAGCTAAAATTGCTTGGTTAATGACAAATAAAAATGTCCACAGAAACAAACAAACAAAAAAATTCTAAAAACACATGAGCCAAGTTGGAAATCTACTCTTTGGATTTGAAAAAGGATACTATATTTAAGAAAAGTCTAAATGCAATGACTCTAAAAGTAATAAAGTATTTCCCTCACACATGAATATCACTACTTTCAAAACTCTTTTAAATATATATATTTTTTCAAAGTTATTATTATTGTTATGAACAATTCATAAATATCAGTAGGTTTTTAGGGGTTGTACCACATGACAATTTACAACTTGAACTAATCTTGGCTTCACATAAAAGGTCAAATTATCTGATATTTCTAGGATAACATTTCTTGTTTTATAGTTTCTCACCCATGTTGGTCAAATTTCATGAGAGACTACAGTTATGAAACTGCTTTAATGCTTTTTTATTATTAATGCCAATGAAATTTTTTAATGAAAAAGACTTTTAGAGGCCTTTTTCTTCATGATATCAGGACAATTGTATTACCCTAATATTTCTGTCCTCATGCCCACAAAAATATCCAAATGAACTTTAATTCATAAATTAAAAAATGGTTATCACAAAGAAGTATATGTATGTATTACATTTTAATGTATTTCTGAATTAAATAATAAATCCGAGCATCACAACACTGATGCATAAAAACAGATTTCTTACAACAAAAGTATTTAAAATATTTAAGAACATTTGTTCCGAATTATTGCACATTACCATCTTTTCAACCGGGTCAAAACCACATGAATAATTCATAAATTTTATGATATGTAAAAAACGTATCAATTACTAGTGCCGTGTTAGAGTCAAACACCATGTTTTGATTGGTAATCAAGATTTCCAAGCAGTTCACTGCTGCAACTCATTATAAACCATTTCGCAGAAAATATTTTTCATTATTTAAGAAACAATCACAGCAGTGACCTGAACCCTTTAAGTTATTTTCCAGATTAAAGTCGGAAATGGCCTGTTGTGCCAGAGGGATGAACGCTAACCTGTTAACAACCTCCAACTTGTCTTCCAGATGGGTCTGTCCCGTGTAAAAGAGCAGGCTGTGTTGATTGCATTAGTTACCTCGCCTCATGACTGACCTTTACACTGCAGCATCCTTGGAAAACACTGGTCAAAACTGTCCAACATATGTCTAAGGCTACTGTTCTGAGTGATGGATTCTGGAACATGAACAAATACACGCAGAGAATGTGATTCCATGTCATTTCAGCAGCCCTCACCTGGCTCAACTCCACCAGGTGCTCCTTTTCTTTCTGCAGTTTGTGAACCAGCTCGTTCTTCTGGGTGAGATCTTCAGAGAGCTTCCTCACTGCAGAGTCTGAGGACTAGAGAGAGTTCGGGTGCATCCGATTTAGGAATATTTGTAAGATAAACATTTGCAATTATGAAAAATATTTCCAATTACGGCCAAGTCTCAATTGCGAGAAATGAAGTCACAATTACGAGAAATTAAGTTGCAATTACGAAATATAAAGTTACAGTTATGAGAAATAGTCACAATCAAGGGAAATAAAGTTGCAATTACAAGAAATAAAGTCGAAATTACAAGAATTAAAACTTGCAATTACTAGAAATAAAGTTGCATTTACAAGAAAAAGTCGGAGTTTCAAGAAAAGGTCACAATATCAAAAAAAGTTGCAATCACAAGGAATAGTCACAATTACAAGGCATAGTAGCAATTACAAGAAATAAAGTCCCAATATGAGAATTAAAGTCATAATTATGAGAAAAAGATGCAATTAGAAGGAATAGTCACAATTACAAGAAATACAGTCATGATTTGGGTAAATAAAGTCACAATTATAAGAAATAAAGTTGCAATCAAAATAAATTTGTCACAGTTACAAAAAACAAAGCCCCAATATGAGAAAAAAAAGTCACAACTGCAAGAAATAAAGGTTTAATTGTGAGAAAAAAGTTGCAAGGGCAAGAAATAAAATCGTAATTGTGAGAAAAAAGTTGCAATTAAGGGAAACAGTCACAATTATGAGAAATAAAGGTGTAATTATGAGAAAAAAGTCACAATTAAGTGTAATAGTCACAATAATGAGAAATAAAGTTGCAATTGCGAGAAATAGTTACCAATACATGAAAAAAAGCCCCAAAATAAGAAAAAAGTCACAATTACAAGAAATAAAGACATAATTGTCGCAATTAAGGGAAACAGTCACAATTATGAGAAATAATGTTGCAATTGCAAGAAATAGTCACAATTACGAAACTAAATTGCAATCATGAGAAATTAAATTAAATTACAAGAAATAAAATCTGAATTGGAAAAGTGAAGTTACGAGTTATAAGTTACGAGTATAAGTTACGAGCAATAACAAGAGCAGTAATTTTGTTAGAAAAAGAAACTTATACTGACTTTGTATGTGGCAGATGTGATTTGTTTCAACAATGACATGAGGGACTAATGGAGCACACGTGTGTGTGTGTGTGTGTGTGTGTGTGTGTGTGTGTGTGTGTGTGTGTGTGTGTGTGTTTGGGCCTGTTGGAGCTTTGAGAAGCAGATCTAGACCAGAAGTGTAGAGAGCTTCCTCAAATACTTTTATCCTGATACCACAGCTGTCATTGTTCCTCTGAACTCAAACAGACTTAAACTAGAACTATGAGCAGACAAATAACCCCACACATCTGCACTTACTGTAAATTGTTAAGAGATGAGACAAAATTATAATTGGAATAATTATGGACTACATGCTGTAATTGAAAGACAGCACACCTAGCTCGAACTAGAAGTCAGCACAGCTTTATGCAGTGCAGTTAAGGTAACAATTATTGCCATCAGGACACAACGCCTATGGAACTGACTATATTTTTTAATATATTTTTGCAGTTTTGTTTTAAATTTAGAAATGAAAGCTGAATGTAATGCTCTTAAGACTTGAGTTGAGGTCACACATGAAGTCACCCACAGTATTTCTATGGCAACAAATAGACTCCAAACCATTTCCACTTGAAGTGTAAAACAAGCCGTACAAGCCTGTTCTTGTGTATGTCAATGTTAGCGGCAGGATTTGACACATTTTTCCATGGATAGTATGTCACTCAAACGCTTGCCAAAGATCCTGACAACAACTGCCAGAACAACTATCACCAAATTTAATTTTCATGTCAAATTTCAAACGTATATTGTTAGATAAAGTGAAACAAGTGAAAAGTGAAGTGAAAGTCTCAACATCAGAAATAAATTTGAAATTGCAAGAAATATAGTCACAAATATTTACAATTCCGATAAACAAAGTTTCAACTATGAGAAATAAATCATAATTATGAGACAATGTTGCAATAGTAAGAAATAGTTGCAATTACAGAAAAATAAAGTGGCAACTTTAGAAATAAAGTTGCAATTACTGGAAATAAAGTTGCAATTTTGAAAAATAACTTGAAATAGAGAAACAGAGTTGCATTTATAAGAACTAAAGTCGCAATAACAGGAAATAAAGAAACAAGAACTAGAAATAGAAAGTCGCAATTATGAAAAATAAAATTGCAATTATGGGAAATAAAGTCGCAATTATTAGAAACAGTCACAATTATTAGAAGTAAAGGTGCAAATACTATAAATACAGTTAGAATCCATGATAATAATAAAGCAATTACGAGAAAAAGTTGCAATCATGACAAATAGTGCCAATAAAATGCCAACATGAGAAATAAAGTCACAATTATGGGAAATAAAGTTGCAGTTCTGATAAATAAAGTTGCAGTTATTTCTTATCTTCAGTTATTTATTTTCTTTATTCTCTGCATACATTTCTGCCATATGTAATTTAACTGACAGTCACCACTGATAAGCTACTACTAAATATACTGTAGAAACTTAATTTTCTGTCAAGTTGCTTTGCAACGATTTGTATCGTGAAAAGCGCTATACAAATAAACTTGAATTGAATTGAAAAAATAAATTTGCTATTACGAGAAATAGTCACAATTATTTAAAAAAAAAAGTTTTCTTTTTCTTTTAAAAAGTCCCTATCTGAAACATAAAGTCACAAAGTTACGAGAAATAGTCACAATACGAGAAATAAAGCTGCAATAGAGACAACAAATAAATTCTTTAAATTTCGCATCATTTTAGTTTTACCAGAATGTTTACAAATGCATACAGTATTTACCAGTGATCCTACATGATCCCTTATTATCTGAATTCAACACCAAAAATAAAGTCAAAATCTAGATTGGTCCCCATAAGAACTGTAGGTCCTCTCCTCTGCTCTAAATCATGAAGCACGAAATATTCCAATACAGTTTCAAATGATATTCTCCAGACTACTAATGATGCATGATTTACAACGTGGTGGAAAAAGCTCATAAGAACAGAAATGGCTGCAGTCCCTCCACTGTAACAGGTCAAGCGCGTGTCAGCCAGTCCTACCTGCTTGTCCTTCTCCACTGAAGTCAGCGTGTTCTCCAGCTCCTCTAGGTCTCGGCGCAGACTGCAGCACTCGGCCTCGAGCCGGTGACGCTGGGAGGCCAGCTGAGCGGCGGCGCCCTCCTCCTGCTCCAGACGCTCCTCCAGTCCCACCACCTGCGCCTCCAGCTGAACGCAGCGCTGCTCGGCCTGATGGAGGCTCTCCTGCTCCTGCTCCGGGGAGGACGAGACAGACAGAGGACACGGATGAGTCACCCGCTGCATGTCGGCCTCGAGGGACACACTTCAGAGGGGGATGACAGGAAAAGAGCAACAAAAGAGGCTCAAAGCGTAAAGCAGCTGAGCTCTTCACAACCGTCCTGTGATCAGAAGCTTCAAAACATGAGAAGGACAAAGTGATCTTCCCTCGACGGAGCGGATCATTTAACAAACTAGTCCCAACAGGACATAAAAAGCTCTGCTTTTGCAACTTGTACTTTGATACATGCCGTCAAGTTAAAAACACACAAATATGAGGGTCCTTGCAAAGTTGGCAGTGGATGTGTTTTGCCCACGAGCATATTTCTCCATAAATGAGCTTGTTCTGTTCTGATTTCAGTCATTCGTGTTTGGCTCATTAGTAAAGCATCTGTTTTTATCACTTGCTTATCAACTAAGACATTAATGGCAGTGTTACATCACCTTAAAATGTTACAGGACCAACTGCAATATTTTTGTTCGAGCAGCTCAACTGGAAGAGACAGAACAACACTGGGGCGGGGCCATCTGTTTGACAGACCAATGGGAGACGAAGGAAGTGTTCATGTAACAGACTCAAAAACTGCTTCCACTTGCTTCTAATTATGTGCAGTTATAAATAATACAAAGATTATTAGAGTATGACTAACAAGGAAATACTATTTTAATCTTTCTACTTCGAAAGATTCTTATTTCTTTGTAATTATTTGTGAAGTTTACTAGCAATTTTTGAGTCAAAATCGTTTCAAAGTAAGTCCTAAACCAATTTTTCTCAATGTATGGCCCTTTATTTATTTTCTAACCATTTGATCAGCTTGTTCCAGAAGACCAGCTAGTTACATTAAAGACCTCAATAAATCATTAGGAGCCACAGGTATTGATTTTGCATTTCCTGATATGTGACCCTGGACCACAAAACCAGTCATAAGGGTAAATTTTTCGAAACTGAGATTTATACATCCTGTGTTATGATAGGACAATATTTAGCCGAGATACAACTATTTGAAAATCTGGAATCTGAGAGTGCAAAAAAATCTAAATATTGAGAAACTCGCCTTTAAAGTTGTCCAAATTAAGTTCTTAGTAATGCATATTACTAATCAAAAATTAAGTTTGAATATATTTACAGTAGGAAATTTACAAAATATCTTCATGGAACATGATCTTTACTTAATATCCTAATGATTTTTGGCATAAAAGAAAAATCAATAATTTTGACCCATACAATGTATTGTTGGCTATTGCTACAAATATACCCCAGCGACTTAAAGGGGTCATATGATGCGATTTCATTTTTTCCTTTCTCTTTGGAGTGTTACAAGCTCTTGGTGCATAAAGATCTGTAAAGTTGCAAAGACTAAAGTCTCAAATCCAAAGAGATATTCTTTACAAAAGTTAAGAGTCAGCCGCACCTACCTAAAACGGCTCGTTCGAACACGCCCCCACATACCTACGTCACTATGTGGGAAGATTTGCATAACGCCACCCAAATGTTCACGCAAAGAAAGAAGGCGTAACTTTTATTCTCGCTGTAGTTTTGTTGCCGCTGCTGCCATGTCATGAAGACATTGTGTGTTTCGTTGTGAAAGCGAAACTACTTTGTTTGGGCTTCCAAAAGAGGACGATATCCGCTTCGTCATGCCTAGAGCTGATCCGTGCTGGCTTTTCACCGCTCCTTCGCGGGGACCGCCGTTCTCGACCCCGCCGCCTCAGCTCACTCTTGCCCGGCCTCAGCTCACGCTAAGCCGGGGCTTTCGCTCACGCTAGGCCGCTGTGTGATTCATTGTGAAAGCGAAACTACTTTGTTTGGTCTTCCAAAAGAGGACACGACTAGAAATCAGTGGTTAAGTTGTATTTACAACACTGTTCCAGAACAGTTCAACCCAAATATTCAGATGTGTGCAGCACATTTTATGGAGGACTGTTTCCTGATCCTGGAAGAGTAGACTACAATGCGTCTGTGCACAAAGGCTGTTTCTATAAAGTGGGGCAGTTCCAACTTTGCAAGGACAGTCTGGCGCTTCTGACTCACTGCCTGTAAGTAAATTTGTTAAATTTAAACAATATGCCACTGATGATTCAAACGCGAGTTTTAAACAGTGTAGAGTAGCGCTTGTTTGTTTGTCATTTCTCCGATCACAAATGCAGACA
>NW_015548217.1:1851928-1863222 GCF_001515605.1 Sinocyclocheilus anshuiensis | reverse complement strand
AATGCAGACAGGGTTTTATGTTTACGCGGCGCGATGCAATGCAACGCAACACGTAAAAAGGCAGTATAAGTCATTATAATCAGTAATTATGTCCCCACTGGCTGCAACAAATGCCTCGTTTGTAATGGGTTTTAATGTTTTTGTCTCGTCGCTCCGGCTGGGACACGGCATCAACAGTATGTGAGGGGCGTAACATTTCCGTCTCACGCTTGAGGTATTCGGCCAATCACAACGCACTGGATAGCTGGCCAATCAGAGCACACCTCACTTTATCAGACCGATGAGCTTTGTAAAAATCGACGCGTTTCAAAAAGGCGGGGCATAGAGGAGAAACAATAATGTACAGTATGTGGAAAATAATGTGTTTTTTTAACTTTAAACCGCATAAACACATTTCATTACACCAAATACACAAAATAATGTTCTTTTTAGCAGCATCATATGACCCCTTTAAGACTGCTTTTGTGCTCCAGGGTCACAAATGCTTTTTTGACTCTCAAAGCGACGGTAGCCATTGACTTGGATCATCACGTTTGAAGACCATGTTTTCATTAAATCAACAACATCAAATGTTCATTTTTGGGTGAACTATCCCTTTAAGATTGTTCAAACTTGTGCCAGACAAGAGTGTGTTATGGTGGGTGAGGGATGCCAAAAAAAGTATTAAATACCTTCATTATTATTAATCAATATGCTTGTCATGTATAAAAGTGTATTTGACTCTTTTTCTCATGCCGATCTGTTAAAAGTGTGGAGTTTGAGATCGACTCAATCCAAAGCCATTTTTAATTTAATTTCCGATGATGTTCTGCATTGTCTAATTTGGATTTTGGATGTTCTGCATTGTCTAATTTGGATTTTGCTATGAATGATTGTATGGTTACGTGTTAAGGTTTAGTTTTGTCTTATATTGATCATTGTTTGTCTTTATTCTATGAAGCACTGTGTGATAATAGTGTAAGTGCTGTATAAATAGATTGCTTGCTTAATGGATATCTGTATCAACATTTGTAGAAAACATGCAAAACACATATGGACCACTATAACTCAGATGGGGTCAGTTGATTCATTCATTAAACATGATGCATAGACATTCCTGTTCCATTGCAAACAGTAATTAGTGGTGTTTGCTATGTTTCCAATCTTCAAGGTGAAAAAAAAATCACTCTTAGTTTGAAGGAGGAAGCCTGAGCACTGTCTAGGGAATTTCAAAATCGAGAAAGGACTCTTGTGACTTTGACCAATAAGAGACCATCTAGCAACTGCATAACAGCCTATTAAAAACCACTTAGAACCATTTTGTAACCAAAAAACAACATCCTGGCAACCATCAACACCCAAACAACTTTTGGACTGGCGAACTCAACACTAAAAATCTAGTTATTTTCAGGACTCTGAAATTACACACTTTTTAACAACAAAAATTAATCATATTATCATGTCAAGAAATGCCTCTTTTGACCAATAAGAAACCACCAAGAATTGTCCTAGCAACTGCATAACAACCTATTAAAAACCACTAATAACCATCCACAAAGCACAAAAAAACTTTTGCAAACACACTGACATTTTCTTCTGAACATTTCAAAATCTAGCTTATCTTGCAATTCTGAATTCTGAAATTATGCACTTACTTTTTAACAACAAATATGATCTAGTTTATCATATTATTATGCCAGTGTAAGGAAGGACCCTCAGCCCCAACCTAGCAATGTTTTAGCAACCGCATAGCAACCTATTAAAAACCTTTCTGAAGCAAATAACAATGTCCTGGCAACCATCCACAGCATCCTAGAATCATGGCACTGGCAAACACACACACATTTTCTTAAGAACATTTAAATATCTAGTTATTTTGCAATTCTAATATTATGCACATACTATTCGACAACAAAAACGACCTAAAACAATGCAAGGATACTGATTACGACACTAAAATGCATCCATTTGGCAGATGCATTCACCCAAAGCAACAAAACGATAAATTGAATGTAAACATACACAGGTCCATGTTCTCTAGGAATCAAACCATCACTGGCATCATCATGCACATGCATTATCAATAGAGCAGACTCGTGCTGTACCTGATGGAGTGGGATGGATGTGGTGAAACTATCCCAGTCCAGCTCCTCGTGTTCAGCTTCTACCTGTCGCTCATCCGAGAGCAAGCACCCAACAGACACGACCTGACAAACACCATCCATCTCTGAGCAGCGTCTGGCCCTCCTCTAACAGCTGGACTCCTCCTGTGTTTCTACACAGCACCGACGGCGTCTTTCAGAAGTCCTGCCGCGGTCGGACAGAAACAGGTGCACAGATGATTGCCTGATGTCGAGGTGTAGAGTAACAGACTGTGTGAGTGTCTTTGTGCCGTCCTTCTCTATCCGTCACAACAGCACTCGCGTTAATCAAAAAAATGAAGCTAAATCTCTGTGCTGCATGAGACGCGGAGCAGCCGATGATTTGCGGTCTGTTTCGTGCATTTATTTAAAAAACCAATCCATGCCTACAGTCTGGAAAATGTCTGAGAGTGTCAGAAGAACAAAGCTATTATTGTAATCTATGTAAAAATCTGTATGCCATTCATTTTTACAGACAAAACACTCTGTGTTTAGACATCAAACATTTATATCTACAACAGGTGAACCAAGACCCATCACTGGCGGATGCTGATTACATCTCAACAGGTGTGACTAAATCAACATATGCAATCGACATGCTGTATGCAGTTTGTGTTTGGTGAATTGCGTACTCAACCACATACCATAGCAGTGATTTACGGCCTGACGCCCACTGGCTCAGATTCAACTGCTCAGAGTTTCAGACTAAATAATGGTGACCATTATGGTGGCCTCTTCATGAAACTGAATGGTGATCATCCCACAATGACGATGCACAGACACAGACAGTGACGCCTTCACAATCTGCTTCAAATATGACCATAAATTATACCCCAACAATATAGCAACATTTTAAGCTTCCCACTTTCACACGAATGAATATCAATAGATTTTCTTATGCATGTTTATACTGTGCCAACCGCTGAGAAGAAGCTCAAACGGGTAGTAAAAACACCCAAATGAAATTAATAATTTTATTCATTTTCATTATTATTCATAATAGTTGAATTAATGTAATTTATGTATCATTATTTTTATTATTACAACTTGGTTTCTGAATTTTCTTTATTATTAGAAAATAAAAATGATAAATTTGTATTATAAATTATTACTTTTATTCAACAAGGATGCGTTTTATGGATCAAAGGTGACAGTAAAGACATTTCTGTCAGGACCACTATCATCAAAATGATAGATACTTAGCATAAAGTTTGGTTTGGCGGTATGGGTCTGTTCTGGGCAAAAACCTCCCTGCCCATCCATGCAGCCTGTCATGAATGAGCAGGGAGAGCAGCAATAATAACCCCCCTAGGGTTAACAGAACAGAACAAGGCAGATATCATTCATGTACTTAATGATATTTAAGTGTAACACTTTATTCAAGATAAAGGAGTCTGATTAGCAAGGAATATAAGAAAGCCAAGTCCTGACTGTGGCGAAAGGAGGAGCTGGGGATGAAGGAGGGTAATTTGCTCCGGAGCAAGCTGAAAAGCTGCTGAATAATACTGAATAGAGCTTATATAGGAATGCAGCGATAGGTGTCGTATTCCTATAGGTAGATGTGATCAGCTGAGAATCAGCTGATGCAAGCTTGACTCACGTGACCTGCCAGAACTAACGCTAACGCTTAATTTATAACGTTACAAAAGATTTCTATTTCAAATAAATGCTGTTTTTTTGAACTTTTTATTCATCATATAATCCTGAAAATAAGCCATTAATCATGGTTTCCACAAAAATATTCAACTGTTTTCACCATTGATAATAATCAGAAATGTTTCTTGAGCAGCAAATCAGCATATTAGAATGATTTCTGAAGGATCGTGTGAAACAGAGGACTGGATTAATGATGCTGAAAATTCAGCTTTGATCACAGGAATAAATTACATTTTACAATATATTCTCATAGAACGCAGCTACTATAAATTGTAATAATATTTCACAATTTTTACTATATTTTTGATCAAATAAATATAGCCTTGATGAGCAGAAAAACCGTACAAAATCTTACCGACCCCAAATTTTTGAATAGTTTTTGGCTCTGATTCTTATCTACCCCTAATCTAATTTTATTAATAAAAATGTCAACTAAATCCATGACATGAAACCCAACCTTTTGTCCTCTGCATTTCAAAGACATGTTGTTTCTAGGAGCAAGAGAAGCCTAACAGCATAAACTCTTTTTCACTCAAGATAACTTCTTTAGAAATGGTTCTTCCTCATTCAACATCCTGTAACCTTTCAAAGTTCAGCATCCAGTCTTAAGTGAGCTAAACTCAGATGTTCAACGAGAGGACAGAAGTTTCTCTGAATCCAAGAGCACATGGTTAGGATTGCATTAGTCGACCGTAAGGGCTTCAGAAAACACAGATAAACAGTATGGGCCCGCTAAAACAAAGAATTACTCTAAACAAGAACTCCTCAGAAACACTGGAGCAGCAGGACAGCTGTGATTACAGCACATCTGTGATATCAAACTGCTGTTTAATGAGCTTGTGAGACTGGAAAACATTTGATATATGAAATGCACTGATCTATAGAAGTTTAGCTTTAATCCATGAGTATTTGAACATTTTTGCATTTAACTGCACAATATAAAACATCAGTAAATAGATGTTTATGTCTTGCACAAGCAGGCCTATTAGGATTTGACCATATCTCAGTCTGCTTTCAATTATTTAATTCAATTCTTGGCCCAAAAGTGATGAGTTAATGACTGCTAATGGGCATTTTACTGTCGTATAAAGCGCTGTCATAGACGGGTGTATTTCCTCTTCCAGGGACAGGCCTCATTCACAAATCCAGCTCTGCGCCTCAGGACCTGCACCAGCGTCCAGACCGTAAAGCTTTTCCACATGCGCAAGTATGGCATCACAGCGTTCTACTTTCATTTCACATTATCAGTCATTAGATGGTAAACAGCGTGCAGTCAGCACTTTTCTTTCACTTTTTGCTGAGAATATTTTAAGTTGGAAACTATGGAAACTTTCCACCACAGAATAAAAATTCCCCAATTGTAAGTCGCTTTGGATAAAAGCGTCTGCTAAATGAATAAATGTAGAAAGGTTATTGCAACTTTTTATCTTATAACTCTGACTTTTTTCTCTGAATTCTGAGTTTGCATCTCGCAATTCTGACTTTTTATTTTTTCACAATTTTCAGTTTATATATCTCTCAACCATTAATTCACATCAAACAATTTTCACTTTTCTTGCAATTCTGAGTTTACATCTTGTGATTCTAACTTTTTTCACAGTTCTGAGATTACATCATGCAAATTCAAACGTTCTTTACAAACTTGCAATTCTGACCTTTATTTGCAATTCTGAGTGTACATCTCGCAATTCTGCCTTTCTTTACATCTCGCAATTTTGACTTCTTTCTTGCCATTCTGAGTTTACATCTCGTAATTCAAACTTTTTTTCACAGTTCTGAGTGAGTTTACATTTCACATTCTGCCTTTTTCTTTACATCTCGCGATTCTGATTTTTTCTCTCAATGACATTTTGTTTCTCTAAACTTTTAATTTACATCTCACAGTTATGACTTTTCTAGCAATTCTGAGTTTACATCTTGCAATTTGAATGTTTTTTTTTTTTTCAAAATTCTGAGTTTACATCTCACAATTCTGACATTTTTCTTGCAATTCTGAGTTTAAATCTTGCGATTCTGGCTTTTCATCTTGCAATTCTAACATTTTCGTAGTTCTGAGTTTATATTTTGCAATTCTAACTTTTTTGCAAACTTGCAATTCTGACTTTTTTCACAATTCTGTGTTTACATCTCACAATTCAAATTTTTTCACAGTTCTGAGTTTACATTTCGCAATTCTGACTTTATCTTTATATCTCACAATTTTGACTTTTTTCTTGCAATTCTGATTTTACATCTCAATTCTTTTTTCGCAATTCTGAGTTTACATTTCGCAATTCTAATTTTTTCACAGTTCTGAGTTTGCATTTCGTAATTTTGACTTATTCTTTATATCTCACAATTTTGACTTTTTTTCTTGCAATTCTGAGTTTACATCTCACAATTCTTTTTTCGCAATTCTGAGTTTACATTTCGCAAATCTGACATTTTTCCTCTGAATTCTAAGTTTACATCTCGCAATTTTGACTTTCTTTTGCAATTCTGAGTTTACATCTCACAGTTCTAACTGTTTCGCAATTCTGAGTTTACATTTTGAAATTATGAATTTTTACCTCTGAATTCTAAATTTACATCTCGCAATTTTGACTTTCTTTTGCAATTCTGATTTTACATCTTGCAATTCTATCTCTTTTTCACAATTCTAATTTTTTCACAGTTCTGAGTTTGCATTTCGCAATTCTGACTTATTCTTTATATCTCACAATTTTGACTTTTTTCTTGCAATTCTGAGTTTACATCTCACAGTTCTAACTTTTTCGCAATTCTGAGTTTACATTTTGCAATTATGAAATGTTTTCCTCTGAATTCTAAATTTACATCTCGCAATTTTGACTTTCTTTTGCAATTCTGATTTTACATCTTGCAATTCCAATTTTTTTGCAAACTTGTAATTCTGACTTTTTTCACAATTCTATGTTTACATCTCGTAATTTGAACTTTTTTTTCACAGTTCTGAGTGAGTTTACATTTCACATTCTGCCTTTTTCTTTACATCTCGCAATTCAGATTTTTTCTCTCAATGACATTTTTTTTCCTCTAAACTATTAATTTACATCTCACAGTTCTGACTTTTCTTGCAATTCTGAGTTTACATCTTGCAATTTGTATTTTTTTTCACAATTCTGAGTTTACGTCTCAGATTTTTTCACAATTCTGACCTTTTCTTTATATCTCATAATTTTGACTTTTTTCTTGCAATTCTGAGTTTACATCTCAAAATTCTAACTGTTTCGCAATTCTGATTTTACATCTTGCAATTCTAACTTTTCACCAATTTTTCTTTCATATCTCGCAATTCTGACTTTTTTCCTCCGAAATCTGAGTTCACAACTTGCAATCCTAACTTTGCCATTCTATATTCATAGGATTAAAACTGAAAATTCCTGACAAGAAACACAGGGAATATTTGAGGGAGACAGTCAGAAGCTGTTAGGAAATATCAAAATGCCTATGTTGATCTGCATTCGATTTGGAAGTTATCCTGATATTAACAGATTCCAATCTCATAGTGGAAGAAACACAGCTAGAACTAACTGTGCTAAAGTTTTTCGGAAAAAAAGATCAGTGCTCAAATGAATGCCCTCAATGTGATGTTAAAAAATGTGAAGTGTGGCTTTAAATAACATACTCTCTGATAAGACCCAGTTAATCTACTGTATCTTACCCAGCAATCAGTGGCTGTGATCTGGCAACAGAGGACAGATGAATTACGGCTGTGTGAAACCTAGATCTGCTATAATTACAGCGGGGAGAGAGATTTTCTGACAGGGGATGGAATCAGGGAAAAAGACTCATTTTCCAAGCACTTTGGAAATATACGCGCTCAGCCAAAATAACCACTGGGTCAAACGCATGATTCATAAACACCTGATATAAGATACGCATTTGTTCTGTGGTGTCCAGTTTGTGCTGAATTGATATTCCTGCACACAGAACAGGACAAAATGCGAATCCTTTCTGATACCGATCCAAAAGTACAGTAAAAAATTAAAGCTATCTGTGTCTGTTTCATCATCCTGTCTAACCTGAGCCAGGAACTGATGTTGTGTACTCTGACCTGGCAGCACAAAGATATTTCACTCATTAATCACATGTTTCTATTGCCAGATAAAGCTGCAGAAAAGTCAGAAGACACCTACCCTTTCATACTCAGTAGGAAATAATTACTGCCAATAAACTTGTTTGGAAAGGGATGACAATGTCTCTCAAGTTAACAAATAATTTAGATTATAATTGACTAATTATTCATTTATTAATTTGTAATAGACTTTAATCTTATAAACGAAAAGCTGCTACTGGAACATATTCATAATTAGCTACAAACTTAAAAGGTCACTGCAAAAAAAAAAACAAAAAAAACCTTTTCACTCATCTGAGCTACAGCACAATGATTTACAGAAACAAAGAGAAGAATATGAGAGAACTGAGGCTTGTCTGCTAATGCAATCAGCTCAAATAATCCCCTAACCCTGCTGCACCGTGGCATTTCTGCAAGCGCTGGCAATATCACCACAATCCCAGAGCCTCATACTGAGCCGTATTTCATCCCAGCAGGCGACAATAATGCTGCAGTTCTACTCGCTTCCCATGCTTGTGCAAGGATGGGTGGGCTGTAAAGACAGACAACTACACCAACCTGTCTCTCCATCACAATAAAACCGAATCAGATTTCTCAGTGAATTGTTAGGCCAGAGCTCAGTCAACAAATAAAAACAGTCCAAGAGAGTATCAGTTCACAGAAGGAGGCGGATCTTGCACATTTGCTGAATAACTCAGTCTATGAAAGCATACTGTAACCTGTCTACCAGCAGAGTAATAAATAATAGCTACCTTAATATGAAACAGCAGGAATAAAACCGTGTAGAACGGAGTCCAAAACTTTGAGAGTGCACTGAAGGCATGGAAAATAAAGTTTTAGAATTTTGAAAAATGAAAAAAGATGCATCATGACAAATTAATATTTAATATGGAAATAAAAAAAATATGTATTATTTCAAATGATTAATTCTGCATTTCAAGGTCATCAATAAGATCATTTATAATATAATTTCTAACATATAGTTTAAAATAATATTTATATTACTAATTAGTACTATAATATAATTTAAAAGCATTTGCATTTAAGTAAAATAATGCAAAACAGGAGCATTTTCACTAGAGCTTTCACTTGGATCCCACTGTATGTGACTGTATTTTAATTTGTAATGTTTTATAATAATATTTGTATTTAATTCATATTTGTAAAATATTCATATTTTACAAATATTTTAAGATATCTATATAATTAATTAATTGTTGATTTTAATTTTATTTAAAATAAAAAGCATACGCATTAAGATAGAAAAGTTGCACTAATCAGATCATTTTATAGTAATAATCATCATTTTATTTACAATGACAAGCATGTGCATTAAGGTTGAAAAACGCACAAATGCATTTTCACTAGTGGGATCCCACTGTATGTCACACTAATCAGAGCATTAATACAATGTGTAATATATATTTTATAATAATATTTTTAAAAAGACTATTATTTTAAAATATTTTAGAAATGTATCATATTTTTAGAACATTTTTTAATATATATATGCTTAAACATTTACTTTAAATAAAAAGCATGTGCATTCAAGAACAAAAATGCAGAAGCATTTTCACTAGTGTATGTGACACTAAGCAAATCATTTTAATGTAATCTTTTATATATTGTATAATAATATTTAATATTTAAAAACAATTAAAAATATCATATTTTTTACAATTTATTTAAACAATAAACAATGAATAAAAGCATGTGCATTAAAGTAGAATAATGCGAAAGAGAAGCATTTTCACTAGTGGTCTCAGACTTGGACCCTAATATATATGACACTAATCATATCATTTTTAGTATAATTAATCATGCTTATTTTATAGCAATATCTGTAAGTTTATTTAAAATGAAAAGCATGTGCAAGCATACAAATGCAAAGCAGAAGTGCTCTCTGAATGTGACACTGCATTCAACGAATCTTTCCAGCAGATCTTTCCAGGTAAAGAGACATTTCCTGCACATGAAGTCAACAGCATGAATGCCAGTGAGCAGAAAGACTTACAGCACGCATCCGAAGGAAAACGTCATGTTTCTCCCTGCACAGCTCTGAGTTTTCCCCCTCCAGCTGCCGGACGCGGGACAGCAGGCGATCCGTCTGCTCGATGGCTTTCTTCAGCTCCTCTCGATCCCTCATCCCTGCCTGTGGATGAACCTGAGCAGTGCAGAAAGAGCGTTTCTTCAGTCTGCCTGCCGTCTGGAGCCCCTCCTGCTTCTGGGGCCTTTTGGCCCAATTCAAAACAAGCCCGACTTCTTCCACTGATACGTTTCCACTACAATAACTCTCCAGGATCAAACACACACAGAGAGAGAGAGCGAGAGAGAGAGAGAGCGAGAGACTGCTGCAAGGTTTATGCTTCAATGTACTGAGTATCAGATAAAAAGCCAAGAGGAAAAATCATTAATAGGACTGCATTAAACAGTCATATGAGGGAAGACAGTCTGTCTGTTAAAGTAATCATATGCTATTCATCATGAATCACAATATGTACATGACTACAAAGAGACACAGCAGAAACTCCTATAGGGACTTCTTTTTGGAAATTCAGAATCCCACTGGCGTAAGTGATGCTCTTTACACATGACAGCTGACTGGTGACGTATAAATGCAATGTCACGAAGCAGGTGCAACTCGGTGTCCACCTCTATAAAGCAGGCAGATGATTGGGAATGCCCTGTTGAAAAAAACAGCATATGCTGGTTAGGTATGTTTTGAAGCAAGGCTGCTGGTTTGAGCTGGTTTAAGCTGGTCCTTAGCTGGTCCTAAGCAACTAGCCCCTGCTCAGGACCAGCTCATGACCAGCAGCCATGCTTCAAAACATACCTAACCAGCATATGCTGGATTTTTCAATAGGGTGGTCTGTTTTCATAAACAAACGACGAGATGTGCATTGCTCTAAGGCCAGTTTAAAGGGGTCATATGATGTTGCTAAAAAGAACATTATTTTGTGTATTTGGTGTAATGAAATGTGTTTATGCGGTTTAAGGTTAAAAAAACACATTATTTTCCACATACTGTACATTATTGTTTCTCCTCTATGCCCCGCCTTTCTGAAACGCGTCGATTTTTACAAAGCTCATCGGCCTGAAAAAGCGAGGTGTGCTCTGATTGGCCAGCTATCCAGTGCATTGTGATTGGCCGAATACCTCAAGCGTGTGACGGAAATGTTACGCCCCTCACCATACTGTGATGCCCTGTCCGGCCGGAGCGACGAGACAAAAACATTAAAACCCATTATAAACGAGGCATTTGTTGCATCCAGTGGGGACATAATTACTGATTATAATGACTTATACTGTCTTTTTACGCGTTGCGTTGCATCGCACCGCGTAAACATAAAACCATGTCTGCATTTGTGATCGGAGAAATGACAAACAACAAGCACTACTCTACACTGCCCAAAAAACTCACTTTAAATATAAAAAATATAAAA
>NW_015548217.1:1833823-1851330 GCF_001515605.1 Sinocyclocheilus anshuiensis | reverse complement strand
AACGAGCCGTTTTAGGTAGGTGTGGCTGACTCTTAACTTTTATAAAGAATATCTCTTTGGATTTGAGACTTTAGTCTTTGCAACTTTACAGATCTTCTTTATGCACCAAGAGCTTGTAACACTCCAAAGAGAAAGGAAAAATTGAACTCGCATCATATGACCCCTTTAAAGGTTTTTGCATGAATATTCTCATAGATATTGTAAACAAATGATAACTGTATGTGATTTGAATGATGAGGGCTTTTAAAACTACAACTTCAATTCCAGAGAAGTTGGGACGTTTTGTAAAAAATTACATTAACAGAATTGCTTACTTGCAAAAGGTGGATATAGCCTACAGATTCTTTCTCTTTTATTCTAGTAAAAATATAGGAAGCTCAGAACCTGTATATAGCTTATTTCATTAAAATAAGTTCAAAACATTAGTCTGTTTAGTTGCAGATGCAGATGTTTGGCAACAGCTTTTTCGTGTCAGCATTAGCTTATTGCCTGCAAAGTCTGATGAATATCATAAGTGTGCCCTTATAAGAGCTTTTACTGTAATGTCAATCATTCCTCTCAACTCAATTTTAGCTACAAGATTTTAACAAGCGAATCTGGTTTTGCCACCAAAGCACAGATTTCAAGTTTCATGGATGGAAAACCAGATGTGAACTAATTTTCCAAAACATACTCAAAAGCTGTTTAAAAAAAATCAAAATAAAAGGAAGAATTTCTGCTGAAGCTCGAGCCAAAATGTCTGTGATTAAGAAAAACAATCCCATCTTATCTCTAGAGAAAATCTGATGTATGTGTAGTTATTTTAATAATGAGAGAAATTTGAACATTATCAAAGTGCATTTAGTGATATGCACTCCAAACAAAAAACCTTGCACAATTACAATTTGTGACCTAAAAACCTAATCTTTCAAGCATGTCAGCAAAACGATTGGTGTGAGAGCTCTTCAAACAGCTACAATGTAAAATCCCTTAAGGCCTCATGAATGGCTCTGTTTGTATGGTGAAGTTTTCATGTTTCAACTTGAGAGGAGGATATATGTCAGACCGGACTGTCAAAACACACAAATTGCATTATTTGTGAGATGTAATACCTGAAATAAGCCTCCATTTGCATTAAATACTGTGTTAAATACAGTCCCTCTGGCAAAAAAAAAGACTTTCACATTCCTGCTTTCACAGTCAATTGTTCAAGGCCCAGATCATGAGCAGCAGTTTTCCAAATAAATTTGTTCCCCTACACTGCATTCCAGCTCTACAGAGGTGACACACACACACACGCAAGTCTACAAGCTTTTTAACAGCTGTAGCAATTCCAACATTTCGCAAAAGCATTATTGATTAATTCTTACAATATGAGAATGCATGTGACATTTGTGTTTCTGCAAAGTTCAAATTGACCAAAAGAACATTTTAATAGGCTACATATTTACATATATTTAACATTATAACGACATATTTTGCTTAATTGTAGACAGTGGTGTTGAATTCTCATCCTGTAACATAATATATCCATTAAAACTATTAGAATTCTTACACATTTGCTGAAGAGCTCTGAATTACCCATCATCCTCTCTATATTTATTTTTATTAGATCTCTTTCAAGGGCAGCAATGGCAGAAAAGATTTGTGTTCGCTCTAGCTCAGAAAAGTAATGGATATTCAAAAATCTATATGTTTGATGGTAAAATAGACTTGTTATATTGTATATTGCAGATTGCAATGTCGCAATCTAAAACCAGATTTTTTTATGCATGATTTCCTGGACATACACATATGGCATGATATATGTTGCATGCACATCAAAGCTGCTCCTAATGCATTTGTGCTGCAGATGCTGGTAAATCGACTTCACTTACATGTTGGCAGGACAAAAGTTGGCCTAGATATAAACCAAAACAAAATGAAAGATGCTATCGCAACTCTGACAGTAAATCACTGGCACAAAAAAAAAGAGAAAGAAATAGTATTATTAAGTAATCTACATGTATGTTTATTTATAATATGTGTGCATATGTATAATGTATAATAAAATTATTTATCATAATTTCCGTAAATGTATAACCTTGTAAATAACCTATTTGCAGATAAATTAAATGTTTCTTGAGCAACAAATCAGCATGTAAGAATGATTTCTGAAGGATCATGTGACACTGAAGACTGGAGTAATGATGCTGGAAATTCAGCTTTGATCACAGCAATAAATTAAGTTTTAACATAATGTTTTTACTGTGTGTTTTTTAATCAAATAAATGCAGCATTTGTGAGCAGAAAAGACTTCTTTCAAAACATCAATGAATCTTGAAACTTTGAATTACTCCAAACCCCCACCCCCACCTCCCCAGTGTGTGTGTGTGTGTGTGTGACTAAACATAAAATGTGAAATTCAGTATCAGTATCAGTCTGAAATCATTCTCATTTGTCATTACTGAAATCTATGGCAGCCCAACTGAAGACCCTTTGAACTGTGGGACGGGACTGTGGTTTTGTTCATATGTTTACATTCCTGGGGAACACACGTGTGTCTGTGTTTACCTGCACATTAACACCCGTCAATCCAAAATTCACAAAGAAACACTGATCCTTCACACACATACAGCAACTAAAAACTCAGACCCTCATCAGAGCTCAAACACTGCTGAACGTGAGGGTGTGTCTGACTAACACAGGGTGTATGTATGTATGTGTGTGTGTGTGTGTGTGTGTGTGTGTGTGTGTGTGAGAACATGAGGCCCACAGAAGCACCCAAAAAGTAGAAAATGCTGTGTCTTACATGTTGACTGTGGATGATGATGGGCCGGTACTGGTGGAAGTCAGTCTCGATCACACACACTTTCTTCTCCATCCTCAGCACAGACTCAGGCTCCCATCCTGCTGTCTCCTCCACGAACGCAGAGGAAGTGAAGCGTCTGTTACCTGAGCACACACACACACACGCTCACAGGGGGAGGAACTCCAGCATGAAAAGAAAACATCAGACTCCCTCTGACACTCTCCACCTCCACACACACACACACACACACACACACACTGTCAGCAGGGATTCACACAGATTCACTCTCTCTGTCATTACTAAACAGCTATCATTATTTATGTCTCTATGTATCCTCATTATTTATGTAACTTACTCTGTCTTTTAGATTTTTTATGTTTTTGAAAGAAGTCTCAGTGCTCACCAGTAAAAATGCTACAGTAAAAATAGTGAATTATTATTACAATTGAAAAGAACTGTTTTCTGTGTGAATATGTGTTCAAATGTAATTTATTCCTGACTGTGATCAAAGCTGAATTTTCAGCATCATTACTCCAGTCTTGTCACATGATCCTTCAGAAATCATTCTAATATGCTGATTTGCTGCTCAAAAAACATTTCTGATTATTATCAGTGTTGGAAACGGTTGTGTTGCTGCATATTTTTGTGGAAACAATTTATTTTTCAGGATTCTGTGATGAATAGAAAGTTAAAAAGAACAGCATTTAATTGTTTTTGTAACATTTATAAATGTCTTTACTGTCACTTTTGATAAAATAATTAATTTCTTTAAAAAAAAAAAATCTTACACTAGCTTACACTGGCTATCTTACACACCTCAAACTTTTGATCGGTAGCCCATAAACATTCTAACAAGATACTGTATATTTAATTCAGAATAAAAATTGCCTAAGATATTGCAATATTTTGCATAGGGATACACGAAATTATCGGAACGTTATCGGAATCGGCCGATAAAGGCTTAAAATGTAGGCAAACATCGGCATCGGGCGATGTGGGGAAAAAAATGCCTATGCCTTGACAAATAGCTCACATGTGCTCAGGGTGTGAAAGATCACGTCAGAAGTGTGGTCATTCTTGAAGCGAACTTTTGCTTGAATTATGGTTTGTTTCACCTTTTTCAATAGCTGCATTTATTTTGAGAATGCACAGTTTCTAGCGCGTGCAGTAGCAGCAGCGGCAGCCTCCCCCGTGTCCAAGTGCACGTCCAGTAAGGCGTTTTATTTACTTAGGGGGCGCTGTTGGCCTACTTGTAATAAAATTAAAGTAAAATACACAAATGCCATTATGATACTTGTGTTTCTGAATAAATAATGCAGTATCGATATCATAAAATCACGATTCTGTTTTGATTTAAAGGTCAGAAGCTATAGCATACATGAATAAAAATGACAAGCATGACACTTGTAAATTAAATAATTCGATAAACAGATTTATTCAGTAACATGTAATATTTTTTTTTTCAAATGGATTATGAAAACTTAAATATTAGGAGCTCTAAAAGCTCTAAACTTTTAGAATTTTTACAGCTCTTTGGCTTTAGACCATCTATTAATGTTAAATCCACAAATAAAATGTTAAAGTTTCAACTGCTGCTGTCTGAGAAAAAAAAAAACACAGCAGAGATTGATTTTATTAGTAATTTTCAAGGCTTTCAATGTACTCTCATTCAAAGTTTATTACTTCTAACAAATAAGTTTTTGCTCGAAACTAACCAAAATTAAAATAATTTGTTTATAATTTTCACACAAGAGAGACTTGGTGTTTTGTTTTACAACAAAGGGAAATATATATATCGGTATCGGCATCGGCTATCGGCTATCGGCCAAAATGATTTGAAAAATATTGACAAAAATATAATCTTGCGCATCCCTACATAAATATTTGTTTTTAACTCATTTGGAAAATAGGTTTCCTTGTGTTTTGTGCAGAAATTATACATGTTTTTGTATGTATAAGAAAATTATATTTGCAGAGTTTTGAAATACCTTTTTTTTTTTTTTTTTACAGAAAATCCAATCAACATTAAGACCAGTTTCTTATTCAGCTGTAATAAATATCAGTTTTTTTTTTATTGTAGAATTTGTACCTGATCATTGTTGTTGTTCGTGAGAGTGTTTGATGAGCCTCAGTGCTGACGCTCCTTTCCAAAGTTAAAAATGCCACTGGGCTTATGAGAGCTGACGAGAGAGCTGATTTACCTTAGACATGGAAAAATGTCAGGCAATATCTTCAGCCTTTCAAGAACACAACAGAGAGAAATAGCCTGAGGAGTTACTAATGCTTCCGATTGAAAATAGGAGCTCCATGTGGTCCGGTACTCAATGACTTGATCATCTTCACTCGAGCCAAACATCAGCACTAAATAATCACTGACGATACATGAAGTCCAGCCGATCACAACTGATGCCCAAAGTAGTCCTGTTATCCATGTGGAAGCATCATAATTCTCCCTGAAGGATTCTTAAATGAGTAGTTCAAACTGTAAATAACCCACATGTTTTAGTACTTCAAAAGAAATCCAAAACAGTCCAGGTTTCTTCATCCTAATGGACCGTCCCATCTCAAGCTTGTATAGGCATGTACAGTATATAGTGGAGACTGGGGCAAGTTGTCACAAGGTCCATATCTCAGTCACTGTGAGGTTTTGCGCATACGGTGAGCTTCTCCAGCAGTGTTTGATGTTGATTTCAAATATCCAGTTCATATGATACAGTTACAATCTGATATCCACTACCGGTCAAAAGTTTGGGATCAGAACGATTTTTAATGTTTTTTAAAGGAGTTTCTTATGCTCATCAAGGCTGCATTTATTTGATAAACAATACAGGGAAAAATGTACTATTGTGAAATATTATTATGATGTAAAATAATGTTTTTCTATTTTAATATACATTAAAATGTAATTTATTCCTGTGATGCAAAGTTGAATTTTCAGCATCATTACTCCAGTATAAAGTGTCACATGACCTTCAGAAATCATTCTAATATGCTGATTTATTATCAGATCTGGAAACTGTTGCTGCTTAATATTTTTTTGGAACCTGTGATACTTTTTTTCAGGATTCAGTAAATGCTGTTCTTTTTAACTTTTTATTCATCAAAGAATCCTGAAAAAAGTATCGCAGTTTCCAAAAAATATTTGTCAGCACAACTGTTGCCAACATTGATAAATCAGCATATTAGAATGATTTCTTAAGGATCATGTGACACTTTAGACTGAAGTAATGGCTGATGGAAATTCAGCTTTACATCACAGAAATAAATAATATTTTAAAGGATATTAAAATAGAACCCATTATTTTATATTATATATATTGTTATTTTATGTAATCCATAAATGATTATTATTATTGGCCAAAAATAGTTTCCTTTTTTTTATCTTTTACATTTTTGATGTTTCATTCATTATTTTGTGTTTTAAATTTTGAATGTTTAAATGTTGGGGCAAATTGTCACATGTATTATATTATGCAGTCTATAAATTATTATTATTTTGACAAAAAAATTGTTTGATATTTTTATCTTTTACATTTTTACTGTTTAATTAATTATTTTGTGCTTTAAATATTTACATTTTGCTGGCAGATTCCTATTAGGGCATGTTGTCACATGTTGTTTTTAGTATAAATGAACTGTGTACTTTTTCTGAGCGGTTTACTTGCAACCGAGTCTCTATGTGGTCATGCAGAAATAGATGACTTTCAGAAATAGACCTACCCTGAGAAATATTTCCTCTATATATATGCACAGTGTGGATATATAATAAATATTTATGACGAACACTGAACACACTGAAGCAGGTCAAGAGTTCAGTATGAGCGCTGTGGTAAGATTAGTGTGATGCATTACAGCACATTTTTAAGTTGTGCTCTCTTCTGAGTGTTTACTCTGTAGTACAACGCCAGAGATTTATGATTGGAGAACAATTTTCTCCTTCACGGCATGTGTTCAAACAAGAGCTACCGGTTGAGCTAAAGCCCTTTATTTCAGTGACTCTGACATCAATCAAAATACCAGAACAACAGGCAGAATTCAGCGCGAAGCGATTAGACAGAGCAGCTCATCAGATTGCTGTCTGGATTCATGCCATCTCACTCTGAATGCTGCTTTTGTTTGGTCACTATATTCATATTAAACGATAACCCCCATTTCTCTTTGTATGAGTGCCAGTGTGCTGAGCTCTTGAATATACAGTGATCCTTTCACCTGAACTCCACTCACTATTTAAACCGCTGACACGCTTTGTTATCTTCAGGAATTTGGAATGCTTTAATTGGTGCCTTGTTCCATCCTAAATGTCATGAAGTGAAATGTAACGACTGATTTATCAATACAGCTCTGCATAGAGACATTAACAAGCTATTTTTGGTGAAGCACGTCAGGAATGACAGATTAATTGTATTCATTTGACTCCTTCCTTGTTCATGTAACCCCTCTCTCCCGGGTCAGATCAGGGGAGTGAGGTTTACCTGCACAGCACTTACTCGCTGGCCTCCGTTACACTCACCCCCCTAATCCTCACTCCCATCCGGGTCACGGCACCAATGTAACCCCTCTCCCGGGTCCTCACCGCCACACCTCGTTCTTGTTCCGAGTGGGTCTCGGACCCGGGTCTCCGGCATGGGAGGCGGACGCACTAACAAGGAGGCTAAAGACTGCAGCCTCTAGCGTCAGTCGCTAGTGCGTCTCTTGAGATCAGGGGAGTGAGGTTTATCTGCACAGCACCTACCGCTGGCCTCCGTTACATTCAGATTAATCAGACTGCAGAACTTTTGCAGTTAAATGAATAGTTCACTCAAAAACGAACATTTGCTGAAATGTCCTCACCTTCAGGCCATCCAAGATGTAGATGAGTTTGTTTCTTCATCAGATTTGGAGAATGTAGCATTGCATCACTTGCTCAGCAATGGATGCTCTGCAGTGAATGGGTGCCGTCAGAATGAGAGTCCAAACAGCTGATAAAAACATCACAAGTAATCCACACCACTCCAGTCCATCAGTTAACGTCTTGAGAAGACAAAAGCTGTGTGTTTGTAAGAAACAAATCCATCATTAAGATCTTTTTAACTAAAATACGAGTCCATAATCCATAACAAGTGGTCTGGTCTGAATCAGGAGAGAAATCTGCACAGATCAAGCACAGTTTACATGCCGAAAAAGCGCTAAACAAATGTTATAAAGTGGATTCAGATGTGCGAGACGACAGGGGATGGACTTTTTCACTAGAGAAGCGTTATGAATTATGCTCGTATTCTAACCAGAAGCAACGGTTTGAAGTCGAAAAGGTCTTAATGGTCTTAAAGGTCAAACACATCTACATCTTGGATGGCCTGAGGGCGAGTACATTTTTATTTTAACTGAACTACTCCTTTAAATGCAATGTCTTGGTCTGGCAAGTGATATAAAACATTTCTATGTCAAACTTTCCTCCACATTAATGGTGATCCTGGCCAGGTGCCGTAGTCGTGTAAACACACATGCATGCGTGCCAGGGTCTTTTCTGATATATCCAGTCAGACAACCAGCACGAATTCCACCTGGACAGATCACCTCCCAAAATGAAACGCATGTCAGGACAAGCATAATATTAAACAGTAGGATTGAATCCGTTTTCTTTACTGCCATCCGTGGCTTATGATGTTTGAAGAGTGCATGTAAATCAGTTAGATTTACTCTTTATCACGTCAGAGAGGTTAATATATCACGACATAACATTTTTGATTTCAAGTCATTGTGATGCATTCTCCGCCAAGCATTTCCGCAAGACATAGACATGAATCAGTCCGGCTGCTGGTGTAGTGTTTAATCTTCAAAACAGAAGCACAGTCAAATATCTAGAACAATAAAACATCAAAATGTATAGCATCTTTTCCTCGAATACACAGAGATTTATATCTTGATACACAGATTTCATTCCAATAAAGTTTGCCATCAAAAACCTGACACACGTGTAGTGCCATCTATTGGAAATACAAATTTTTTTTTTTTTTAAATGCATTGAAAAATTAGCAAAGGATACATAATTAAAATGCATTGAAACACATGTAAGTACTAAAAATATGATTAAAATATTTTTAATATTTATTAGTTAAAGTTCTGTTCAAACAGGCTTACTTTGAGAATGAATATGGGTCCATATAGACGACGGGCGCTGAGGGGAAGGCTGCTAATTAATTTGGAAAAAGATTGTGTGTGTGTGTGTGTGTGTGTAATCTCTGTGTGTAATAGGATCAGTCTTACATGCTGGACAGCTGAGCCAAATTCCCAGTGACTTACATTAATCCCATAGTGTAGTGAAACGCAGCAGGTGCCGCTCTCACCTAATATACTTTCTTGAAATCAATCACTGTTCGCTGCTGTACTGAGAGTCACCGCATGAACACAAGCTTCTCATACTCTATTCACCTCTGTATACCACAATATTTTTGTCCGTTTCATATATTTTGATCTCATACAGGCTGTCGGGCGGGAGAAGCTTCACCATACTGTCCCAAATAAAGACTGACAGGTTTTCTGTGGTGCTGCATGACACAAATAAACATGGAAATGTCATTAAAAGGACTGTATTGTGACAGATATGTGGCAGAAAGAGAGTCATACCTGACAACATCAGCAAAATACGGCACATCCAGATCCAGATTTTTATGGTCAAGAGGTTTCATGATGGCCTCCTAAAAACAAACATAACTTATTAACAATGTTCGCATATTTAGCCCTTGTACATGTGCATATCTGTACATATATGATTTGCTATAATAAAAATTACATTTAAAAATCTGAATAAAATACAAATAACAAATATGACAATGACTTAAGATAGAATTTATTTGTAAAATCAATGTCTAGTTATGTTATATTAACTCAAATATAAATAAGCTATTTTTATTTATTGTTAAGTGTACAGATGACCGTACCTCAATATACTCCTTCAGATCAGTAAGGTTCATTACCATTCCTGTGTTTCTGTCAATCTATGAAAACAAATAACCATTTTATACATTAAACAATTCACAATACACCAGATCCTTTAGTATTAAAATGTGCATTTATTTTTACCTAACATGGTTGTAACATACCTTTCCACGAACTGTCACTTCAACTAGAAAAACATAAGTAACAAAAACTTGTTTACGTGTGTGCATGAATGAAATACATGAGACATAAGCATTACTAATGCATGTGATCATGTATAATAACTCACCTGTGTAGTTATGACCATGGCCATTAGGATTGTTGCATTTTCCAAATATTCTTTTGTTCTCCTCATCACTTAATGATTTGCTAAAATAAAAATTGTATTAAAAGAATTAATAATAAGTAACGAACCCGCACACTATCAATACTTGCTAATTCTTAAACTTTTCGGTCCACTGACCTTCATCAGGCAAATGCAAAAAATATTGCTAATTAAAAAAATTAATAAAAATTAATACAACCACCACCACCACTACTACTACTAGTTGTTATTATTATTTAAATTAATACTTTTCACAATGACTTAAAATAAGCAGCTGTTAACATTTAGTCAGGCTGGTGAAACTACATTTCCCATAATTCCTTCGTGTTGACGCAGCATGTTTCGGTCTTCCTGCAACAGTTTGCAATTCAGACTGATTGTTGGAATAATGTGCATGAGTTCACATATTGCTTGTTGAAATGAGAAAGGTTCACAATGCGAAGTTACGACGACAAACGCAGCGTTCAACGGATGTATGCAGAGCTGTTCTGCGATATCGACATAAAACCAGACACACTACCGACCACAAAGCGCGTTAGTGGAGGTTAGAAGGCAAAACCGTGGTTTATTTGCTCACACACAGTAACTTACCTGTGTAAGCGATGGCAGGCGCTGAAGCTCTGCACGCGCGTGATGAAACCGATGCGCTCAGACATGATGATGATGATGATGATGAAGATGATCAGGAGCGTGTGTTTATGATGCTTTACAATCACAGCTGCACTGCGCTGGCGCTTCACGCTATAATAGTATACATTTCATGATTTTCAGTTCAATTTCAGTTTACTGGAGGCGTGGCTTCATCAATCCGCCCCCATCTGCATGACTGCTCATGAGCGTCATGTGTCTTCCAAAATTTCTGTGACAAATGTCATATTATTCACGTTTTTTGTGCATTTTATAATATACAATAATATCATTTAATATTAAATTAAAATGAAATATTATAACATCTAAATTGTAAATATAAATACATTTAATTAATGTATACATTATTATTATAAAACATATTCATTGTTATTAATATAAAAAATTGTTACCGCTGTGCAAAGAGCATAAATAATCCCATTGCAAAATATGGATACTGATAAATATAGCCTACAGTAAATTCGTTTTGTAACAACTACCTTATTGTGATTTAATCAAATATTATTGTCCATATGTTGATTGTGTGTGTGTGTGTGTACACACACACACACACACACACGCATGTTGTGTTTCCATGTTTTATGGGCATATCCCATAGGCGTAATGGTTTTTATACTGTACAGACCGTATATTCTATTGCCCTACACCAACCCTACCCCTAAACCTACCCCTTACAGGAAACTTTGTGCATGTTTACTTTCTCAAAAAAAACTCATTCTGTATGATTTATAAGCTTGTTTCCTCATGAGGACCTCAAAAATGTCCCCACAAGGTCAACATTTACTAGTATTACTATCCTTGTGGGGACATTTGGTCCCCATAACATGATAAATACCAGGTACACACACACACACACACACACATTTTAATAATATATTCATGAATAATACTGTACATTTGTTTTGTAACAACAGATAATGTGCTTTAATCTGAATAGTATTCACGTTTTTTGTGCATTTTATAATAATACCAAAAATATGTTACCAGTTCATCTCTAATTTTAATCTTATATTACATTTGCATGTGCAAAATATGTATGCAAAATATGGACCTTGATAAATGTACACGTAGGCAAACATTACTTTTAGATTATCTCATGTTTCACAATGATTTAACTAGGATAATCTTGTACCATATTAATATATAAAAATACAAGGAGTAAGAAAATATATTCTATCGTTATCAACAACATGAAGTGCATTAAACATTATGTCAAAGTTCCCCAAACTGGGTTTGTGAAGGAACTGCAGGGGGTTTATGAGTTAAATGAAAAGCTAATATTTAATGAAATCATAAAAATGTTAAACAATTTTTTTTAACTAATCAAAATCAAACACTTACTGGAAACATGAAATATTGTATTTGTTTACTTGCCATGTGAACATAACCAATGTCAGAGAACCATTAAAATGCAAATGTGATACTTCATTATTAAAATATTTATTTTAAAATCTCAAGGGTACTTCAAATAAAAATATATTAGGCGAGGATCATTATATTAGAGGATCAGATGACAAAAAAGTTGGTGAATTAGCATTCTAATGTGTTTGAAAGAGTAAAAGTAATACATGGTAAAATAACCGACTGAGTGATAATTCAAATAAAAATGAATGTGTTCTTCAGTAGTTAAACCTGAAATGATTTTTTGTAAATCCAATGGTCAAATGCTGTGTAGCCGCCTGACTGACTGATCTGTTCAAAACTGGAAGACTTTGTTATTTTTATTATATAAAAATGTATATAAAAATTCTGTGCAATCCAATTGAATATAATCTTATAATATTATATATTGTTACATAGCCTATCATAACATTTAAATTATATATTATAAATAACATTTATTAACATATAAATTAGTTACCACTCTCAAAAATAAAGGTGCTTCAAAAGGTTCTTCACAGCGATGCCATAGAAGAACCATTTTTAGTTCCACGAAGAACCATTCAGTTAAAGTTTCTTTAAAGAACCATCTCTTTCTTACCTTTATAGAATCTGGAGAACCTTCTTTCGCCCCAAAGAAGCTTTTGTGAAACAGAAAGGAGCCATTTAGACAAAAAGGTTCTTCTATGGCATCGTGAAGCACCTTTACTTTTAAGAGTGCACTGTGCAAAAAAGCATAAATATGTATTGACTAATTGTTCTTGAACACTCTCACAAACCAAAAATAGTAAAAGTTTTGGTTCGTAATCTGTACTGTAGGATGATTTTAATCCTACGGTACATTTGCATGCAAAATCGGGACCTTAATTAACACATGTAGGCAAACATCACCCCAGTAAACTCGTTTTGTAACAGCGTGCTGCCATATTGTGGTTTAATCCGAATGCATCAAATAAGATCAGGAGGTCTCCTGCTGTTACATAAGTTCATAGTCTTTCAAGACTAACTCCTTGTGTGCCAACTATCAAATCAAAAGACGCTTCAGCTATAATCACTTTGTCCTCTTTAATCCTCAGTTGAGTTTAAATAGCCGACAGTGCCATTATCCTGGTCACAGTTCGCAAAATGGGCAATGCTAAAAGTGGAGCGCTTTCCAAAGAGCTTCTGGAGGAGCTGAAGATGAACACCAAGTACAGCGAGGAGCAGCTTTACGCCTGGTACCAGAAGTTCCTGAACGAGTGTCCGACGGGCCGCATCAGCCGGGAGCAGTTTGAGAGCATCTACGCCAGCTTCTTCCCCGACGCCGATCCCAAGGCTTATGCTCAGCACGTCTTCAGGAGCTTCGACGCCAACAGCGACGGGACGCTGGACTTTAAAGAGTACATTGTGGCTCTGCATCTGACATCCTCAGGGAAGACCGTCGAGAAGCTGGAGTGGGCCTTCGCTCTGTACGACGTAGACAGGAACGGCACCATCACCAAAAACGAGATTCATGAAATAGTCAAGGTGAAAACTAGCAAATTGTAGTCCATTACTGATTACATGACGGAAATTGTAGTTTGTAATGTAATCTATTGGATTACACATATTAGGTGATGTATTCTGACTACCGTTAGATTAATTTTGATTAAAAAAAATGCCCTGTGTGTGTAGTTCCCTAAAACTGGAAGGCTTTCCAAATAAGTAGTAGAATGCTTTAGAAAGGAGCATGTAATCAGTTACTACCCAGCACTGATTGTAATGTACTGCCATCAGAATATGTACAGTCTCTCTGCTCTTCTTTGCAGTCAATATTCAACATGATCTCCAAAGAAGACCAGAAAAACCTTCCGGATGATGAGAATACTCCTGAAAAACGAACAGATAAAATTTGGGACTTCTTTGGGAAAAAAGAAAACGGTAAGCGAGTTTTAGTATGCGTTGCGTTATAAATGTGTGACAAAGATACATCCCCTTTAACAGAACAAGCTTTATTGAGTTTTGAAGCGTACATTTTCTCTGTATCATCAGGTAAAATAACAGAGGGCGAGTTCATTCAAGGAGTTATGGACAATAAGAACATCCTCCGTCTGATTCAGTTTGACGAACCACAAAAGGTCCAAGAGAGGCTCAAAGAGAAGAAGCAATAATGCTTGTTTGTTTTTTTAATTGCTGCTGGTTTGCGTTTTACTGCTATCTGAATCTTTTGTTTCATGTGTGCTGTAATACTTTTGATTTCTGCTGTTATGTGTTGACCAAGATTTCAATACAATATGTGCCATGAAATATACATGTAATAATGCTGCAGTAGAAAACATGAAACGAAATGGACAGTTAAAAATGGAAAAGCTGGATATCTAGACACTGAGTTACAGTGAAATACACAGATACAATCAGCCCTCTGGCAAAAAAGGGTCAAAGACGCGGTCACATTCACAATCATCGCCGATCATGTGCTGTGAAACCACATGCAAATTATGTAAATAATCCACAACTTTGCTTCACACTCATTTGCTCATGAATAAAATGCTATATGTAACAGTGATGCAAACGCTTTCATTTTAGTATTCTACTAGTACTACTAATAGTATACATGCATACACTATACACTAGTATACTTGCATAAAAATTAAGACACCGAGGGTTTTTCCAGATATGGGATTTTCCAATAGGCCGTTTGACCAAATAAACACACAATGAGGGAGAAATTTGTTAATTAATTTTGTTAATTTAATTGCACTGCCTTTGCAATGTAAAAAAAAATATTTTTAAACACATTAAAATGCAGATTAAGATGCAAATCAATGTGTAATTAAAACAGTGGCTCTCAACTGGTGCATTTTGACAAAAAATGCAAGAAAAAAATACAAATCTAAATGCAATAAATTGCATTTAACAATATTATCTAGCATAGTTAGGAGAACAAATTTGATAACATTACCACTTTAGCATATTGTTGGATCTATGGCAACGTTAAAGGGGTCATATGATGTTGCTAAAAAGAACATTATTTTGTGTATGTGGTGTAATGAAATGTGTTTATGCGGTTTAAGGTTCAAAAAACACGTTATTTTCCACATACTGTGCATTATTGTTTCTCCTCTATGCCCCGCCTTTCTGAAACGCGTCGATTTTTACAAAGCTCATCTAGACATGTGGGGGCGTTTAAACGAGGCGTTTTAGGAGGGCGTGGACCAGTCTTAACTTTTATAAAGAATATCTCTTTGGGTTTGAGACTTTAGTCTTTGCAACTTTAGAGATCTTATCTATTCACAAACAGCTTGTAACACACCAAAGAGAAAGGAAAACTTGAAATCGCATCATATGACCCCTTTAATGAATTTCAAGACATTTCTGTGGCATTTATACATTAGTTTTGGTTCTGTATTGAGTCACCACCTATAATGTCCAATGTAAAATCTTAGTTGTGAATCAAAACCAGTTGAAAACATTTGATCAAGATAATGAAGCAGGTTATATATCGTATTAGAGCATCATAATCCCTGGGCTGTTTTCAATCACAGTCCTTCCATGTTTTCTCTACTCTTGTTGTTCAATGAACTAGTGTTCAATAAACTAATGTTTAAATGTTTAATTTGACCAACAAAATTAATTTGTAGAGAATTTCAAAGCTTGGATTGTGGAGTTCCATCCAAACACCTTGCATTATATACACATACAAAAATCAGGTATCAAAAACATCATGGAAGCCATTTACAGTGGTTAAAGTATATATATATATATACATAAACACATGACCTGCAAATATGGTTCTTTCATGTAATTTGCTGTTTATCTTAACATTGATTTTATTGAGATTAGAGCAACAGATTTTTTTAATCATCAATTATTAATTCATATTGACAACGTTTGAAAGCTTTAATACTCAAGATTCATTAATTAAGGGCCAGAAGTGGTGCTAGGGGTCTGTAATATATATATATATATATATATATATATAAAATAAATAAAAATTTTTAAAAATCTCATCAGTATGGAAAAAATTTATAGATATTCTGCATCATAGGTTTTTTTTTTTTGTGGTACATGTGTAGTTATAAATTCCAAAGAATTTCTCATTTTTTAATTAATAAAAAAATGGGTAAATGCAGTAATAACATGGCACTAACATAGTAGTAACATTTAAAATTTAGAATTTTTTCTTGTCACATTCACTCATTATTGAGAAGTTGCTGATGAGAAATTATAAAAAACAGAACAGGAATGTGAAAATAGTATGAAGATTTTAAATGCATTATGAGGGTTAAAGTTCAAATATCTTCACCAAACGTACCTCTCCATTTGCAAAGCAGTACAGCATTGCAACTAAAAGACCCTGTTGAACAATAAAGCTCATGGTTAGAGGTTTTGGTGAGGCAAAATACAATATAAAAATTATTTTTCAAAGTTGTACATAAAGTTTACAAAGTTTAAATAAAAAAAAAACTATTTCATTTTTTCAAATGTTTTTTCAAACACATAATTCAGTGAATTACTTGCCTTTTCTCTGTAATCACTGGTGAAATTTAAAAGCAATTTCTGAATAAATCAAATTTTTTTCAGTATTCTAATCAGAAAGAAAAAACAAGCAGTCACCTGGAAAGAGCTCAGGGTCAGATTGACGAAGTTTCGAGCGTAGCGGCTGCTTCCCTCAACTGATTCGTCTATAATTAAGGTAAAGACGATTTCATGGACCCCGAGCAGAGGAATCAACACAAGCGTTGCTCTGGCTAGACTGAGAAAAGGATGCAAATCACATGAAATGAGTCTTGTCACCATCAGTTTTATATGGACAAACATATTTCAGATAAGCAGTGACTAACCTGTATCTGTAGTCAGTGAACTTCACCTGGTCAGCCTTTAACTTGGACAGCAAAAGTCGGATGATTTTAAGAAAAATGCAAAAAATGACCTGAAAGACAAGTGAGTGTATGATTATATCAACATTTTACTTGTGTTTGATTCACATTTCCTTATAAGTATCTTTTTTTGAGCAGGACTGAGTGATAATTAAGTACTGATTTTTTTTTATTACTCTATATTTAATCAAAATTTATTTAATTTCACTTCACGTTTATTAACTGACAATCCACCAATTTTTTTTTAGCATGATTGGGTGTTAATGAAGTTTTGATTTTATTAGTTTTAATACCCTATGTTTCATCAAAATGTATTTAATTTTACTGAATTTTGATGCATGTTTATCAAGCAACTATTCAGTTGTTATTATTTAATACTCTAAATTGCATTAAAGGGGTCATCGGATGCAAAATTCACTTTTACATGTTGTTTGAACTGAAATGTGTACACAACCACCCTATAATGCTAAAAATCCACCCAGTGCTTTTTTTTAAAAATCTCTATAAATCCAAACCCCTTTCTCATATCGAGCCGATCTTAGATTCTTGGCAGAATGATGTAGTTCTGCACAGGCCCCTCCCACGATTGTTGATTGACAGTGGCGTCAGTCTTTGGTTTTATCACAGTTCC
>NW_015548217.1:1822762-1831113 GCF_001515605.1 Sinocyclocheilus anshuiensis | reverse complement strand
CTTAACCACTGATTTCTAGTTGTGTCCTCTTTTGGAAGGCCAAACAAAGTAGTTTTGCTTTCACAACCAAACACACAGCGCCTTCACGACATGGCGGCAGCAATAATACTACAGCGAGAATCAAAGTTACGCCTTCTTTCTTTGCGTAAACATTTGGGCGGTGTTATGGAAATCTTCCCACACAGTGACGTAGACATGTGGGGGCGTTTAAACGAGGCGTTTTAGGAGGGCGTGGACCAGTCTTAACTTTTATAAAGAATATCTCTTTGGGTTTGAGACTTTAGTCTTTGCAACTTTAGAGATCTTATCTATTCACAAACAGCTTGTAACACACCAAAGAGAAAGGAAAACTTGAAATCGCATCATATGACCCCTTTAATGAATTTCAAGACATTTCTGTGGCATTTATACATTAGTTTTGGTTCTGTATTGAGTCACCACCTATAATGTCCAATGTAAAATCTTAGTTGTGAATCAAAACCAGTTGAAAACATTTGATCAAGATAATGAAGCAGGTTATATATCGTATTAGAGCATCATAATCCCTGGGCTGTTTTCAATCACAGTCCTTCCATGTTTTCTCTACTCTTGTTGTTCAATGAACTAGTGTTCAATAAACTAATGTTTAAATGTTTAATTTGACCAACAAAATTAATTTGTAGAGAATTTCAAAGCTTGGATTGTGGAGTTCCATCCAAACACCTTGCATTATATACACATACAAAAATCAGGTATCAAAAACATCATGGAAGCCATTTACAGTGGTTAAAGTATATATATATATATATACATCCTTAATTACATATTTATAGAAAAGTTATTCTGAAAGGGGGGCCGATGACAGATGTTAAAACTCACTCTCCTCTATGATCTCCTCCATCGTCTCTCCTAAAGTCATTTCCCCGTCGCTGCTGGAGAGGCTCTTCCTCATGTAAAACTCGGAGCTCCGCCCACACGGCACGTCCTCTGCTGATTGGACGGCCACCTGCAGCGGATGTCCCTGTGTGGGGGCGTGGCTTCCCTCCTCATTGGATTCGCTCTGTTCTGTGGTTTGTCCGGGTCTCTTTTGTGAGCACTTCCACAGGTGTTTGGGGTGAATGTCAGCAAAGCAGTTGTGCACCTCAAAGTGATTGGAGGAAATGAACAGCTGCCACCTCTTCTTCAGCTCAGCCTGGACCTGGAGGACACGTTTCCAAAGTTAGGTCTATGGTCAAAGATATTCTCACACTTAACCTTTTTAGTAAGGGAACGAAAATTTGCAAGTGCTTTAAGATCCTCAAAATACACCAATTTTTTTCCAGATTTTTACAATTATTTTTAATTTTTTAAAAGACATAACCACTAATGAAATAAAAAAGTTACATGTTTCATGTTCGGGTCATTTTAACCTGGGTATATGTGAAGCACTATTAGGTCTCAAAAATACTTTTTCTAAAATGATCAGTGAAGTTATATGTTTTGAAATATATTTTGCCTTTTCCCCATATCTCACACACTTTTGGTACTAAATTTTGATGATAAACATGAATATGTACATCTACTGACGAACCATTGCAACATGAAAAATTAATTCCTTTTTTTTTTTAAGTTTATGCAAATAAAATACATTTATTTTGACAAAGTTTCAGAGTAATATTTGTTTTAATGTTGTTTTGTAAGAAATAACCATGTTAGTTTCATACATTTGTACTGTTTTTGAGCAATCATGAGTTATAAATTCAAAGGAATTTTATTAAATTTAATTCATTCCAATGGGGTTAATACCGGTAATTCTCAGATTATATGTTCTTATAAATTTCATACAATGATATATTCAAATAAAATGTCTCATCAATACTGAAAAAAATATAAATATATATTGCATTATATTTTTTTGGTGTGGTTAAGGTGTAATTTCAAAGAATTTCACTTATTTTTAATTAATAAAAAGGGGTACATGCAATAATAACATGCAAAACCTTCAATTTTCTTTTTCACATTCACTCATTAATGAGAAGTTGCTGATCAGATATAATATGGTTTAAGACGAAAAATATTAAGTTACGACTGTTTAATAAAATAATGATTCTTGTACGCAAAAACAGTGTACATGTTACAAGGGTTAACAGTTTTAAATAAAAAAAAAACTATTTCATTTTTTCAAATGTTTTTTCAAACACATAATTCAGTGAATTACTTGCCTTTTCTCTGTAATCACTGGTGAAATTTAAAAGCAATTTCTGAATAAATCAAATTTTTTTCAGTATTCTAATCAGAAAGAAAAAACAAGCAGTCACCTGGAAAGAGCTCAGGGTCAGATTGACGAAGTTTCGAGCGTAGCGGCTGCTTCCCTCAACTGATTCGTCTATAATTAAGGTAAAGACGATTTCATGGACCCCGAGCAGAGGAATCAACACAAGCGTTGCTCTGGCTAGACTGAGAAAAGGATGCAAATCACATGAAATGAGTCTTGTCACCATCAGTTTTATATGGACAAACATATTTCAGATAAGCAGTGACTAACCTGTATCTGTAGTCAGTGAACTTCACCTGGTCAGCCTTTAACTTGGACAGCAAAAGTCGGATGATTTTAAGAAAAATGCAAAAAATGACCTGAAAGACAAGTGAGTGTATGATTATATCAACATTTTACTTGTGTTTGATTCACATTTCCTTATAAGTATCTTTTTTTGAGCAGGACTGAGTGATAATTAAGTACTGATTTTTTTTTATTACTCTATATTTAATCAAAATTTATTTAATTTCACTTCACGTTTATTAACTGACAATCCACCAATTTTTTTTTAGCATGATTGGGTGTTAATGAAGTTTTGATTTTATTAGTTTTAATACCCTATGTTTCATCAAAATGTATTTAATTTTACTGAATTTTGATGCATGTTTATCAAGCAACTATTCAGTTGTTATTATTTAATACTCTAAATTGCATTAAAGGGGTCATCGGATGCAAAATTCACTTTTACATGTTGTTTGAACTGAAATGTGTACACAACCACCCTATAATGCTAAAAATCCACCCAGTGCTTTTTTTTAAAAATCTCTATAAATCCAAACCCCTTTCTCATATCGAGCCGATCTTAGATTCTTGGCAGAATGATGTAGTTCTGCACAGGCCCCTCCCACGATTGTTGATTGACAGTGGCGTCAGTCTTTGGTTTTATCACAGTTCCTCCCTGAGTGAGCTGTCATCAGTCCGCCATTGTATCGACTCCGGTGCAGGGGAAGACAAGAATGTCACCGATTAAGCGATTGAGGTGTTCTTTTGTTAGATGTAATATTGAACATAGCAGTCGTCATTTACTCCCGACATCTGAGCCGCTGAAGACGCAGAGGATTACTTTTGTTTCTGAAGGTGAATGCGCCCCCGATCTGCCTAAATACGTCTATGTTCACGCGAATCATTCGTGATCCAGCTTCACCTACAGAAGAAGTGAGTTTTTGTGAAGGTTTTTATATGAATCTTTGCAAATCGCCTTTCCTAATAATGCGCTAGTTAGCAAGTTTCACAATGAATGCGGCTAAAGTTTACAGTCTCTCAGACAGCGGCTCGGAAGAGAGGGGCGGGGTCAGCAGAGCTCATTTGCATTTAAAGGAACATGCACTAAAACGGCTTGCTGTGAACGAAGCTGTTTTTGACAGGGTACAAAGGGTGTTGTTTTACACTACCATTGAGAAATTTTAACCAAAGTATGTTATAGACTTTTCATTAAGACCCTAAAGAATCATATCAAACTGTGGAAAATGGGCATCCGATGACCCCATTAAATACACACAATTTATTACCAAATAATTTATGATATTACATGTACATTTATTATGATGATCTGCCTCTGAATAATAAAGGGTTCAAACACATTTTGAACATTGCTTGTACAGAACCAGCGGTGATGCAGAACGACCGGTTTGATCCGTTGTAACTGTCATGTTTTCCGGCTCGTTCCCATGAGCTTGTGACCAGCATGAGACGTGACACACGAGGAACGACTTCAACTACAGTGAAATCAGCATTACAGCATGACAGCAGAACAGATGTAAACCAACTAACCCTGCTTTTCTCCTTCCACAGTCTTCATATTAAATATGGCATCAAAAGAAAACAACTACAAAAGAAAAACAAGCCATTTTAAATGAAATTCATAAGGCATTATACTCACAATCACTGATAATGTTATTGGGCCTCTAATTATCCACCAGATCCATCTGATGTTATGTAACCAACAGCTTTAGAAAAAGGAAACATATTATTATTTATAATGCATTATATATAAATGATTTAAGTTTTACCGAATTTATTTTAACTATAGTTACAATTATTTATTAAGAAATATAATGTCATTATATAACATAAACAGTTATGTTTAGTTTTATATACTGTACATGAGAACTTTTTTGAAGATGACTGGAGTACATTTAACAAGAAAATGCAATTTCAGTCTTTCAACAGTTTAATTCAAAGTGTTTCTAAGTAATTATTTGTGAAATTTAATATTAATTTCTGAGTGCAAATAGTTTCAAAGTTAATCCTACACCATTTTTTCAGTGCATATCATTACCAAGAACATTTATTCCACCATAAAATACCAAATTATTTTCTGTATTACATTCAAAACATCTTTTTAAAGTGTCAATAAGAAGTAAAACAGGCACATACCTTTTATTTTCATACAAAGTTTTGGCAACAGTCCAGGGAATCACAAACAGTAATGGAGTACCTGAATGAGTTCATTGGATAAAGCCGGAGAATGAATAAGTCATATTTAAATGTATGACATTTTTAAAGAAAATAAAAAGGAAAGAGCGTTTTTCTGTAGTAAAAACAAGCCTCACCCCATCCTATAATCATATATTTCTTAAGAAGTCTTTTCCTGGTCAGAACTGCAGTGAACAGCAGCGTGTGCTCGTCATTTACTCCCGACATCTGAGCCGCTGAAGACGCAGAGGATTACTTTTGTTTCTGAAGGTGAATGCGCCCCCGATCTGCCTAAATACGTCTATGTTCACGCGAATCATTCGTGATCCAGCTTCACCTACAGAAGAAGTGAGTTTTTGTGAAGGTTTTTATATGAATCTTTGCAAATCGCCTTTCCTAATAATGCGCTAGTTAGCAAGTTTCACAATGAATGCGGCTAAAGTTTACAGTCTCTCAGACAGCGGCTCGGAAGAGAGGGGCGGGGTCAGCAGAGCTCATTTGCATTTAAAGGAACATGCACTAAAACGGCTTGCTGTGAACGAAGCTGTTTTTGACAGGGTACAAAGGGTGTTGTTTTACACTACCATTGAGAAATTTTAACCAAAGTATGTTATAGACTTTTCATTAAGACCCTAAAGAATCATATCAAACTGTGGAAAATGGGCATCCGATGACCCCATTAAATACACACAATTTATTACCAAATAATTTATGATATTACATGTACATTTATTATGATGATCTGCCTCTGAATAATAAAGGGTTCAAACACATTTTGAACATTGCTTGTACAGAACCAGCGGTGATGCAGAACGACCGGTTTGATCCGTTGTAACTGTCATGTTTTCCGGCTCGTTCCCATGAGCTTGTGACCAGCATGAGACGTGACACACGAGGAACGACTTCAACTACAGTGAAATCAGCATTACAGCATGACAGCAGAACAGATGTAAACCAACTAACCCTGCTTTTCTCCTTCCACAGTCTTCATATTAAATATGGCATCAAAAGAAAACAACTACAAAAGAAAAACAAGCCATTTTAAATGAAATTCATAAGGCATTATACTCACAATCACTGATAATGTTATTGGGCCTCTAATTATCCACCAGATCCATCTGATGTTATGTAACCAACAGCTTTAGAAAAAGGAAACATATTATTATTTATAATGCATTATATATAAATGATTTAAGTTTTACCGAATTTATTTTAACTATAGTTACAATTATTTATTAAGAAATATAATGTCATTATATAACATAAACAGTTATGTTTAGTTTTATATACTGTACATGAGAACTTTTTTGAAGATGACTGGAGTACATTTAACAAGAAAATGCAATTTCAGTCTTTCAACAGTTTAATTCAAAGTGTTTCTAAGTAATTATTTGTGAAATTTAATATTAATTTCTGAGTGCAAATAGTTTCAAAGTTAATCCTACACCATTTTTTCAGTGCATATCATTACCAAGAACATTTATTCCACCATAAAATACCAAATTATTTTCTGTATTACATTCAAAACATCTTTTTAAAGTGTCAATAAGAAGTAAAACAGGCACATACCTTTTATTTTCATACAAAGTTTTGGCAACAGTCCAGGGAATCACAAACAGTAATGGAGTACCTGAATGAGTTCATTGGATAAAGCCGGAGAATGAATAAGTCATATTTAAATGTATGACATTTTTAAAGAAAATAAAAAGGAAAGAGCGTTTTTCTGTAGTAAAAACAAGCCTCACCCCATCCTATAATCATATATTTCTTAAGAAGTCTTTTCCTGGTCAGAACTGCAGTGAACAGCAGCGTGTGCAGGAATATCGCCTCCACTAACAGCCAGAAGTAATTACACCCAACAAAATATTCCAGCGACACCTTTGAGGCCTTGCAGACGAATAACATCTGGAAGGTTGACATTTACAGTATATTACTGCATTTGTCTTGTCTTTTTTGTTTTTTGAAATAACATTCCGTAAGTTTTGTAGACTTGCTCAGATGTAATTCCTTGAAATAATTCCACACAACTAAAAAACAGACACATAAACAAATGTTTCTGTACCGTAGATTTTGTGTAGCTGTTCCAACCGATCTCATCCCTGGGCAGGTTGGTATACATGACTTTAAATATAACCTCTTTAATAATTACTGCTATTGCTCTAAATATGAATGATGCAAAGAGATTCATGTGGATGTAGTTCCTCGTACAGTGAAGCTTCCTGAAAACAACAGGTAAAAATCATTTATTTCTTGGTCAGGGACAAATAAAATTAGGATATCAGGTATCTGGAGCCAGCTCTGGGCTGGAACAGAATAAATGACCGGACAGGACAGAATGGAATCTATTTGATTAATGAAAACAAAGCTTGGAAATGTAAGTACAAAAATAAATCTAATTATGTAAGTACAGTGACAGAGAACATTGGCTAAATGTCAACATAGTGAACAGGATAGAATGTCTACATTCCAAATTATTCAATGGTTTGTCATCATCTGTATGACTAATGGCACAGAATCCAGCATTAACCAGTGAGATTATGATTAAAGTGTTATGAGAAATAGTGAAGGAAACCATTATTGCAAGCTATCTTAAAGTTACACTAAGAAACATAAGGGGACCAAACACCAAGCCCTGCAGAACACCGCTCACCTCAGAAGACTCATGATCAGAACAGCCAAGCAAAGAGAGGAAAATGACAGCGAGTATCCTACAATGGACAAGACTCTCAGCACAGACTGCCGAAACACTTCTTCTTCCTGTGTATGCAGGATACTATTGTAAAAATCATTCTGTGACGAAAATCATAGTTGTATGGTAGCAATATTCACCTCGGACTTGAAAAAAGAATGGTTTTCACACTCTGAATGATTTCTCCATAGGCTGCTGGAATTCTCCTCAGGTTTCCAGGTTCCGTTGGCCGTGCATTCCTTGTACACGTTTCCAGTAGCACCTGATAATGACCACCATAAATTTCTTATGTTTAAAGTGTTTAATTAGAAAATTATACATTATCAGTCAAACATTTGGAATCATTAGGATTTTTTTATGTTTTTGAATGAAGTCTCTTCTGCTCACCAAGACTGCATTTATTTGGTACAGTAAAAACAGTGAAATATTATTACAATTTAAAATTGTGAATAAATTGTAAAATGTAGTTTATTTCTGTTATCAAAGCTCAATTTTCAGCATCACTACTCCAGTCTTCAGTGTCTTGTGATCCTTCAGAAATCATCCTAATATGCTGACTTGGTGCTTTAGCTTTGCCATCACAGATCTACATTTTAAAATATATTACAATACAAAAACAGGTATTTTATATGTTAATAATAATAATTCAAAATATTACTGTTTTACTGTATCAAATAAATGCAGCCTTGGTGAGCAGAAGAGACTTCTTTTAAAAACATGAAAAAAACTTAGTATACATAATTTAATATATTAATAATAAATTAATTAATAATATATTATTTTATTTTTAGTTCAGAAAATAATGCTACACGATGCAATGATACAACTAACTTTTTAACTATAATACGACAAAAGTGTTAAACTAGAACAGAATAAGTGACCTTCTTTGATCCATGGTAAATAAGGAGGGCAGGGTACAGATACGATCCCAGGAGATGAATGTGGCCAACAGGCAAAAACATCAAATGTTCC
>NW_015548217.1:1792176-1821651 GCF_001515605.1 Sinocyclocheilus anshuiensis | reverse complement strand
AGAGAGAGAGAGAGAGAGAGAGAGAGAGAGAAATATCTACACATTTTAGCTGGTTTCACTCACCAGTTCCAGTAGGAAAAGTGGCTTTCAGGAATCGTGTGCAGTTCTCTTGATATTCACCACGTTTATAGATCAGATCATCCAGCATGGAGCCCATGACCTTTTCAAAACCATAATACATGACATTTACTTGCTGGTAATGTGTGGATTTAGTGTGAGTATTGCACAATGAGTCATAATGAGATCTTAAGGTTATATTGGGCTGATGTAGATGTACGATTAATGGTACCTTTTCAAACACAAGATGGCAGTATATATAAATGTATAAATGTTCTCAGAGGAAAGGTCTATGTTGTTCTCTTAAACAGATCTTTCTCTCTTTTTTAGCAATAACTTTACCAAGCTTTTAGTCACCAACTTTGCGTTTTTAGAAGTTTCTAGTTTGAATCTTGTTTTATTAGGACTCGATTAATCACACCACAGAGTGCTGTGTGCTTGCCATTGGAGGTGATATTAAACACATTTTAATTTCTGCTACAATGAACAGATAAATATTTACATTCTTCCTCATTTACAATGCCAACTCTTGAATATCAGTTGCTTGGATGCATTCTTGTTACTCATTTGCAGATACTCTGAATACTGGGTTTAATGTTTCTATGCTATATTAAGTAGGACTAATAAAACACTGCTAAAGATTTTACTATATTAACACAACTTATTAATATGAACAGAGTAGATCTATATTAAATAATATTTAAAGTGAGTAATATATTTAAAGGGTTAGTTCACCCAAAAATGATAATTCTCTTCGTATAATTACGGTTGAACCCCTGATGTCACATGGATTATTTTACAGATCTCTTTGCTACGTTTCTGGACTTGGGACGTTTTCAGTTGCGTTGCTGTCTATGCAGGGTCAGACAGCTCTCAGATTCCATCAGAAATATCTTAATTTGTGTTCCGAAGATGAACGAAGGTCTTACAGGTTTGAAACGACATGAGGGTGAGTAATTAATGACAGAATTTTCATTTTTGGGTGAACTAACCCTTTAAATCACAATTTTTTTATAGAAAAACCAGTATGTTTTACAAGAACCATACTAATACTGTATTTATATGAGGAACTGTATTACTACAAAAGCACTTTAAGCACATAAAAATGAGCACATTATAAATGACCACTATCCTCCTGATCTGACAATATATGTACAAATAGCAGGATTTACTGGACAAGACCCTATTTTGAGGTTAAAAATCAACATCTCCTTTCTGTTTTATAATATGATTGCAAACCTGGTACTGCATATTCACTCAACTGATGTATCTGATTCAGCATAATCTGTTTAATTTTAAATATAAGATTTACTCAGAACTTTCACCTAAATGTTAACAAATCCTAGAAATATCATGTCTGCGCAGACAGGGAGGGTTATAACCTTGTCCAATGTACTGTAATTCGACTGAGCTCACAAAGATTGCACAAAACTGTATATGCTGACATTTGACACAATTGTGAAAGTGACCAACATGCACACAGACACTTTTGTATTTTAGAGTTGTTAATCTATCTTTTGTGCATTGGTTTAAACATTTCAATAATTATATATTTTTTGAAAAAAAGCTTAAAATGAAATATGGCATCAGTTTTAATGACAGTTTACAATAATTTGTACATTTCAAAACTACTAATTTGCAGTTGATAAGTGTGTGAAAAATATATCAGATTCCACTTTCTCAGTTAAACTGTTACTAAGTAAGCCCTTGGCTATATTTTTATACAGGTTTTAATAGCAACTTGCAAAACTGTCCACCTTTTACAGGCTCTTTTATACCTTTTTGTAAGTTGCGCTGCATCGTAAATGTTTAATCACATCATAAATATTTAAGAGACCTTTACACAAATCACATTCAGATTATCAAATCTGGAGCATATTTTGCAATGTTTCTCCAACATTGCCGAACTCTCTCTGTGCTAATCTCCAGAGATTCATGTCTGTCTGCGAAACTTTCAGGGTATGTGGATTTATATTAGAGCTTAAACAACAACATATGGGCAGAGATATGCCTAGGTATCTGTTTATAATAATATCAAGATATAGCATTTGATATATGATACAAATTCGGTGCACAAACATTTTACATAAAAAGTGCAATTTTTTTTTTAATAATAATTACAAAGAAACTGCAAGTAACACATTGAATTAAGCATGCAATATTGAAGTAGAAAAACTGAAATAATATTTTCTTGTAAAATGCATTTCGATAATATCTGTAGAATTTAATGTTTACAACTTTGAAAAACTAATAACTTCTACTTTTATTATTTTATCTACTGCAAGTTACTTTTTAACTAATTATTAGGCCAGAAAACATTTGTATAGGATGTACTTTGAAACCATTTTCACTCAGAAAGTGCTAGTTCATTTTACAAATAATTACAATAAATACATTTGAATTACATTTTGAAGTAGAAGTAAAATGCAACATCATCTGTAGATCGTATAATCTTCAATCATTTTCTTTGAAAAATATTTTGCCATGATTACAGAATTCTTTTTTTTATCCCATTAACTATCCTAATAACTTAGAATAAAAAAGGAAATTCAGAAACCTCTTATTCTATTTTTAAATTCTTTTTCAAGTTATTAACTACACTACAACTAACTACACTAAAAAAAAGTCGTTGTAGGATTTACTTAGAAACAATTCTCACTCAGAAATTGCTAGTATATTTCACAAAGAAAATATACTCAACTGAAGTAAAGACTGAAACAGTATTTTCTTGTAAAACAAGTGTATTGACTGCAGTTTGCAAAGCTAAAAAGTATCAAATGAAACTTTTTCTAGACCCTTCTGGCAGTGATGTGCAGAGGCGTATGTGTGAATGTCACTGACTCACCTGACCTCTGAAGAGAAGCACAATAAGAATCCAGAGCTGAACTCTGAGCACCGCTCTTCTCCCCGCGAGCAGCATGAACACAGCTCAATATTCACCTGTCCAAGAACAGAGCTCCAGCACGTCACGCCGTGTCCCTCAGGCCACCGCAGCTCCTCTCACTCATAGCGTTTCCTGTCCTCACGCTGGATTTCCTGTTGATCGTCCGATGCGGCTGCTCTGGTCTGGATGAGAGCGGGAGCCTCAGAGTTCACAGACTCCGGTCCTTCTGTTGCCTAATCTCCGAATGAGAGCGTCTGCGCTGCTTCACTCAGTCCTGCTTCACTTCTGGCCCTTCCCAGCCAATCAAGATAAAGCAAGAGACCAGAACTTCACTGCTACGGCTTATGAAACACAAAGCAAACACAGATTTTAAAGAGAACAATTCAGTTACAGCATCTGAGCATTTTCATCAACAGTTTCATATGTATTATTAGATCATCAAAACTGTAGGAATATGGGAGAGAAAGAAATATTGCACTCTAAAAAATGCTGGGTTAAATACAACCCAGTGCTGGGTAAAATAGGGACAAACCCAGCAATTGGGTTGTTTTGACCCAGCGGTTGGGTTACTACCCAGAAGGTTGGGTTAAACATTTAACCCAACCGCTGGGTCAAAACAGACAATTGCTGGGTTTGTCCCTATTTTACCCAGCACTGGGTTGTATTTAACCCAGCATTTTTTAAGAGTGTGGTCACAGAGTAGCTTCATTTTAATGCAGCCTGCAAAATATAAAATGCAAGAACAAAAATGATTTCAAAAGGCTTTATAACTATAATTAAAATAAATAAATAAAAAAACTAACAAGTAACACGTTCCACGTAGGGCACAAAACAGGGCCTGAAAACTAAGTCATCTTTTTTTTCCCCCAACATTTTCACATTTAGCACATTATTTCTGTTATTATTACTATTATTAAAATAATAATATATTGTTTTATCCAAAGCATTTTTTATTCAACAACCAAAATAATAATAATAATAATACTAAATAAAAAGAAATAAAATAAAAGACCAGTAAAAAGAGATGCTTAAACTTCAGAAAAAGTGATATAGTTAAATATTATACAAGCTGTTTTGTTTCCTATTTGGTTGAATTTTAACCCTGTTACTAAAATGTAGGAGACATTTTTTTTTTTAACATACGATTAAACAAAAACTAATTAAAACAACTGCAACAATATGCCAGAAACGGAAACAAGGTTTCAAAATTTTAACTTATTAAGGGCATGTTTTGGGACCAAATGTTGGCTTGAAGCTGCAGATACATTTATATTTGCAATAAACTGAAGAAAAATATTAGTTTGATCATTTTCTCTTATAATAACAGGGCAACAGGACTGCAGTCAACACTAAATTTGTCAAAATATTAATAAAATGCATGAATAGGACATCAAGCCGTACCACATTTGTGGAAAGTACCAGTCATAAATTTGCTTACATCACAATAAATCACTGTTATGAGCCAGCCATCATCTAAAAGCCTCTGGGTTGGTCTTCAAACTAAACTTACCTTGTTATGTGCCAGCCATTTGTCAAATAAAACTAATAAATAACACCAGATGCCTCTGCTCTTATTTTGCCGCAGCCCAAGCTAATAGAAATGAACTTCACTAGACCTTCAGCACCATGGAAGCACTTCACTCGTTAGGATAATTACGTGCCATAATGTACAATTATCCACTTTTAACACAGTCTACTAATAGGGATAGGAATTTAATGTTCTTCATTCAAGAAGTCAATTACGATGCATTAACAAAATGGAAGTGAATTGACTGGCATGCATTAATGCAACATTCACATCATCATCAGACAAATGTACACATTTGCATATGCTTTTTTTTTTTTTACTTTAACGACATGCACATTATGCATATATTAAAACATCAACATCTTCCACTGCTATTAAGTTTAATATCTAAATCTCTTAATATATATTACTAATGCAATTCAAACCAATGGACAAAGAATTCAAGATAAAATGAAGATACTTACATGTAAGAGCTCATCTAAAGTGACTACTGAGAATTTGAGGAACATCTTAAGCATCTTCTGATGTTCTGATCTTCAGATGATGATCCCTGTGAATTTGTCATTTTGAAACCTAATAGTTTAATGCACAAACTCTCTGCTCATGAAGTGAATCGTTTGATTCTTAATTCCTGTGATAAAGTGTCCATCTGTATGAAAGTGAATCACGACTGCTGCATGCATGTGTCCGGTCAGCTTTCCTGCGTTTGATGCTACGTGTCCCACAGATGTAAACAAAATGGGCAACGAACTTGTGCAGTCTGACAGTCTGAAGCTGAAGTGAGTTCTCATGATCTCTCTCGCAGGGTCAAGATGAGCGACAGATATACAAAACAGAACGGATGATAAACAAATGCGCAGAAACAGCGAACTAACTCTTACATCACTGACGGCCGTGTTTAACACCAAGAGCTTCAAAAATAGCCAAATCAGAACTGCTATATGATACACACTACTGGTCAAACGCTTGGAATAATTGTTTCTTCTGCTAACTGAGGCTGTATTTATTTGATGAAAAATACAGTAAAAATTGTGAAATATTTTTTACAGTTTAAAATAACCGTTTTCCATGTGAATATATGTTAAAATGTAATTGATTCCTGTGATCAAAGCTGAATTTTCAGCATCATTACTCCAGTCTTCAGTGTCACATGATTCTTCAGAAATCATTCTAATATGCTGATTTGCTGCTCAAGAAACATTTCTGATTATTATCAATGTTGAAAACAGTTGTGCTGCCCAATATTTTTGTGGAAATGTTTATTTGTCAGGATTCTTTGATGAATAGAAAATTCAAAAGAACAGCATTTATTTGAAATGGAAATCTTTTGTAAAATTATAAATGTCTTTACTGACACTTTTGATCTGTGTAGTCTTTGCTGAATGAGTGTTTATTTAATTAGGAAAACTCCTTATCCCAAACTTTTGAATATAAATGCATCACGGTTCTCACAAAAATATTCAGCAGCACAACTGTTTTCAACATTGATAATAATCAGAAATGATTCTTGAGCAGCAAATCAGCATATTAGAATGATTTCTGAAGATCATGTGACACTGAAGACTGGAGTAATGATGCTGAAAATTCAGCTTTGATCACAGGAATAAATTACATTTTACAGCATATTCACATAGAAAACAGCTTTTTTCAATTGTAATAATATTTCACAATATTCCAGAGTTTTTGAGTGGTAGTGTATGTTTTCGAAAAGCACAGTAGCTCAGTGGAAAATAAATCACTATTTCATCAAAACTTCTACTTACACTTAGCACTATATGTAAACGCAGGGGTTGCTGGTAGAGAGAGGGGAAGCACGTATAACAGCATGACTCGGACTCATAAATCTCTCGTGTTGGATTCCAAATGACCTTGGGAGCAATTTTTCCCGTTTTTTTTTTTCCAGGCTATTTTATTTCCCATCTGGACATGACCAGGGCAACTATGCACATAGTGCTTGTGTGTTGACTTCAGGCACACGCCACATGCTCATCTCCAGCACATCACAGTGATAAATGAGCTGACTGAGCAGCGAGCATGCTAACAACCACACCAACATGGTAACATTTCAACTTCAGAAAGACTACAATTAAATATCACTAATGAATCACCCAACTATCATAACACATAAAATGAAACTGTTAGGTTTACTTCGCATTATATGAACATTTCACGGCACAGCTTTAATGTTAAAAAGGCATTAGCTTAATGAGGCTAACGCTAACTAATTTGCAAAAAGTCTACGACAACGGGAGTTTCTCCAGTAGTTTTCTCTTTTAAAACCAGCATTTGAAAGCTTGGTTACGCTTGTTTCACAATGCACATTTACCGTATTGACCCGAATATAAGACGATGTTTTTTTCTTGGAAATACATCTGAAAAAACGCGGTCATCTTATATTCAGGGTCTAGACTTTGACATCTCAATAATACACCCACAACAATAGGTGGTGCCAAATTCGCATAAAACGAGTGTGCCATGAAATATGTAATGTAATTAATGCGTGTCGTAAAGATCACGAGTAAAATCAAAAGAAAAAGAAAACCTTACAGCTGCATGAGTCGTGACTGTGACGTTAGCCTGATGGGACCAAACTCCCTTTGTGATTTTAAAACGTAAGACAGTACCCAGATTTGAAGACTACAGTAAGATTTAACTTCTACTGTTAATAAGATTTTGGTAGGCTACTATTAGATGGATAGCCTAAATGTCCTAATTCAGATGGGCTACCTGTTTTTTTTATGGTATATCAAAAAGTGTATATTTTTTAAATGTGATTGTTGGTACATTTTACCAGTTTTTACCATACTTTCAAAACAAAAATTAAAATAGGAAAAGTATGCAATATGAAAATAATTGAACGCAAAATGTGTTTTACTGAGTAAAAACAAGATTTGGTTTTTAAAAAGCCTTTTTCCAAAAGGTACATCTGGGAAAAGGGGGGTCGTCTTATAATCAGAGTCGTCTTATATTCAGGCCAATATGGTACTTCGGCGCTCATATTACATGCGAGAAACATAAATTCAAGAAAAGTTCTGGCATTGCAAAAGACTAATTGAAAAAGCACTATAAACTTGTTTTTTTCAGCAAAATATTTCACAATATAGGCTTTTATGAAGTAACGTAAAATATCGGAGCGAACTACTCACCCATTGTTTGAAAGAGACATCTGTTCTACATACAGCGACAGACACACAAACAGCACTTTCTATTCAGTAAATCTGACTGAATCCAGTGATTTAAGCAGTTTATAACTGCACTTTGGAGTTTGGCATCCGTTCCATTGGCTGACTCTTGATAATCATGTTATTATTGATGGATGTTATAAGAGAAAAAATAGATGTGGTAATCAAATCACTTTACTTTCTGCTTAAAGCCTCAGCTCTGTCGCATTTCACATTTTACTGATATAATGAACAGGATATATAGGGTACAACGTGGCTAAAGGCCCACCTTAAGAAAAAATGTGCTATTCACTGCTCCTAAAATGTATAATTGCATTAATGGAGCAACATATTTTGTGTGAAAATAAATCATTCAAGTTGTTTATTTTGTTTAAAAATCGTATAAATGTATGAGGTGGCAAGAGGGGCCTGTTACCCCACACACGGGGTAAAAGGCACACGGTATTCATACAAATACTTCAGCTAAAATAATGTTTTTTTAATAATGTCTAAGTTAATACTTGTTAAAAACAATCACTTTAGCAAAGTCTGTACTATTCTCTGCTTATTTTGAAAAATAAAAGAATTAATTTTTGTTCAATAAATATACCGTCATTAAAATATGTTAATATAAAAAATATATTTTAAAATACATAAACTCCTTTTAATAAGTAAAGATTCTGAAAGTATTGAAGGAGATCCAATAATAATTGAATATATATTTACAGTAGTAACAACAAATGATATTTTATTATATGATATGATTAATATCATGTTTTTAAATATGATGGTTTCATTCTAAACATGGTGATTATCTCTAATATGGACACCCAACATAATATATGATATTTACCATCTGAATCTAACCATGCCATGTCAACAAATGAAAAAGTCAGCCATCTATTAATTATCATGTTAATTACTGTGTGCCTTTAGCCCCAACAGCAGGGGCGCTTTTTACCCCAAATACCATACTTTTACATATTCTTTCGTTATTTGAAAACTGTTGCTTTAATTATCTCATTCTCATTTGCTACTTAAATCTACAACATTTTAAAAAACATAAAATATTAGATCAAGTAAGCACAGAATCGACTTTGTGCTGCTGTGCGTGATCGCGTCAAGGATCAGACAATTATACACGTGCATCTTAAAAAGCGAATGTTTTGGAAAGTGCTACGCCACGTTTTTGTGTCATCAAGTGGTTTAGATGAAAATAATATCAAAGGCGCCCTTTACCCCGGGGCGCATTTAGCCCCTTTGTACCCTATATACAGTGCTGCTTGAAAGTTTGTGAACCCTTTAGAATTTCCTATATTTATGCATAAATATCACCCAAAGCAATCAGATTTTTGCAAAAGTCCTTAAAGTAGACAAAGAGAATCCAATCAAACAAATTAGACAAAAATATTTTCTTTGTCATTAATTTATTCAGGAAAACGATCCAATATTACATATCTGTGAGTGGCAAAAGTATGTGAATCACTAGGATTAGCAGTTAAAGGTGCAATAAGTGAATTTTGCCAAATGATGTTGATATCTGAAAGCACCAAAACAAACACGCCCATACCCCAACAGGACCTCGCCCCTATTTTGACATCTCCGCCCCACACATACGTACACAACCCTGGCATAACGACGAATGCAGAAACAAGTGAAGATGACACAAGCATATTCAAACAAAAGCCAGCACATAAGTTGTGTGAAACAAAGTCAACGTTACTCATCAAGAAGAAACAAAGCAACCTCGGCGTCCAGGCCTTCCTGCTCCTTGAGTTCTCTCCACCGCTGGAAAGCTGCTCCGATATTACGCGCGTCCTACCTCTTGCCTGATCGTAACTAATGTTTTGTTCCTCTGATATTTTTCTCTTTTTATCTGCCATCTCTCTCTATCTATAGTCGATCTGCTAATATCCGTCCTGTGCACTCAAATTGAGCACTCTCTTCTCTCTATCATTACTAGACATGCCCCTTACTGATGATTGGCTACAAGTGTGTTTCTGGGACGCTGTGGTCAAAAGATTTTTTTCAAATAGTGCTTAGTGCACCTTTAATTTGAAGGTGAAATTAGAGTCCATCTGTTCAGAGGTGTTTTTAATCAGTCAGATGACTATCAGGTGTTAGTGTCTGCCCTGTTTTATTTAAAGAACAGGGATCTATCAAAGTTTGATCATGTTTGTGGAAGTGTATCATGGCACGAACAAAGGAGATCTCTGAGGACCTTAAAAAAAAAAGGGTTGTTGTTTCTCGTCAGGCTATAACCACTTCTAAAGTGTTTGGACACCAAATTTGGACTCCTCAGATCGTGTACAAATGGAGGAAAGTCAAGACCACAGTTACCCTCCCCAGGAGTGGTCCACCAACAAAGATCACTCCAAAAGCTACATATATCAAGTTCTGGGAAAAACATCACAGTAATCATTTCTAATCAGCAGAAGTCAATGGTAAGCACAACTAGCATGCCAAACTATCAGGCCTTTTCTAGTCGTTCTTCCGCTAATGATGTAACATTCATCAAGATAATGATCTGAAACTCATCAAATGTTGTGCAAGAGCAATTAAACATGGACAACACTCGCAAGCAGCACTCAGTAATGACTCGGACCATCCGACTCCAGACCTTGATTCACTAGAACTCAAAGGAGACAAACTGGACAGACATGCCACAGGAATTCAGAAGAGCTGAGAAGAGATTTCCTGCTGTTAGGAGAATGTGTTGTTTGTAAAGCTTTTTTTAGTGACCCTTACATAAATTAATGGTGGTTAGGTAAACCGGACTCTTACTCCATCCACATTAAAGGAATAGTTCACCCAAAAACAAAAATTTGCTGAAAATGTGTGCTCAGCCTTGGGCCATTCAAAATGTAGATAAGTTTGTTTCTTCTTCAGATTTGGACAAATGTAGCATGGCTTGTAATTGGTGCTTGATCTGTGCAGATTTCATAGATTTCATCCTAAATGTGTGCGTATATGCACAAAAGGTAGATTTTGTGTACGTACAAAAGTTTTCAGATTTATAAAGCCATGCGTACACCAGAACCTGCGAAAAAGGCCCTTTGTAATGCCCAGTCAGCGGAAGATTGTGCGTACATGAATCTCCATCCCATCTCCTCCCCGAAATAGCCATATATGGAGCTTACAACGTCTAGTTTTAATATGCATAATGTAATCTGCATATCATTTCCATGCATGCATATTCCATCCACATGACACCGTTTAACGCAGTTAAGGGTACAATACGTTGAGAAAATATGAGAATATGTACTATAAATGCTTTTTGAGACATCATATTGCTATTAAAATTTATGCAATTTTGCCTATAAAGTAAACGTATATTTTAGAATGTTTCTAGCCTATATTTTAATGGAGATAGGCCTTATTTTTGTGCAGTGTAAATAACTGTCTGACTCACCGTGTCAATAACAAAACATTTTGAAAATAAAACATGCATATCTTACAGTTTCCTTCAAATTCTAGCTTTTAAATATGGTGTTTGTTACAATATTTGGAAGAGCACGAAAGGGGTTATCATTAGGCTACTGTCTGTGCGCGACACCTGTGAACAGAGGTTCTAGAGTACTGTCATCAGACCAATGGACTGTTTGATCAACAAGTGCATGCTTATGTCTGTCGTTACCTGTCGTTACCATTATTCACGCAAAAGTATTTTCTCAGAACATGAGTTTTGCTATTTAGAACACAATTTAAAGAGGAATTGTCATGGGCCAAGCATTCCTCGCTGTGATTAAAACATTAAATCGCATACCACAGGAAAATTGTTCGAAAGCAGCACATCCACTGCAAATATTTTAAATACACATAAATATGTTGTAATTTCTGGATAATGATTTCATGAAATTTCAGTGCTTAACTTCATTATTGAGAGTGTCATATTTAATCTAAATGTGTATGTCAAATGTAAAACAAACTTTAAAATCATTCTGTTTGCTTCCTTATTTCGCTCACTCTAGTAAAAGAGTGCGTACGCATGGTCTAGAGCAGGGGTAGGCAAGTTCGGTCCTAGAGAGCCGCAGTCCTGCAGAGTTCAGCTCCAACCCTGAAAAAAAAACCTCACCTGCCTATAGCCTTAGTAATCCTGAAGACATTGATTAGCTTGTTCAGGTGTGTTTGATTAGGGTTGGAGCTGAACTCTGCAGGACTGCGGCTCATAGGACCGAACTTGCCTACCCCTGGTCTAGAGTGTCTGTACGGTGCGCACATATTTACGCCTAGTTTATTTTTTATAAATCCCAATATGTGCGTGGAAAATTGCGTACGCACATTTCCATGCCCATTTTGTGCGTACGCAACGTTTATACTTCAGGCCCCAGATTACTTTTTCACTGGAGGAAGGGTCATTATGGATTATGGACTCATATTTTAGCCAGAAGCAATGGTTTGAAGTTAAAAGCATCTTAATGATGGATTTGTTTCTTATAAATACACAGCTTTTAGCTTCTTAAGACATTAACTGATGGACTGGAGTGGTGTGTATTACTTGTGGATTATTGTGACGTTTTTATCAGCTGTGTGGACTCTCATTCTGACGGCACCCATTCACTGCAGTGGATCCATTGGTGAGCAAGCGATGGAACGCTACATTTCACCAAATCTGATGAAGAAACAAACTCATCTATAGTGGAGATCAATAAACAACCTACAGTTTCCTATATTTCGAGGTCTTTGCTTAGTCATATTTGAAGTTATCCTAACAGGAGTAAAAGCGCAATTTTTAAGCATATTTCATGAGTTAAATATATTCTGAAGCACAGTTTAAAATACTTAAATGAGATGTTTGAAAAAGAACTCGGATCAAAATTAGAGAACACTTACAGATACCTACCAGTTATTGGTGTTAATCTGGCACCTCGTGCTAATTTCCTTAATTAGTTGACAAATCCTTTTTAACTGGCAGCCTAACTTTCCAGTTTTCACTGATTTTGCAAGATGGTGAGCCGTTCTAAAGTGACTGAATCCCTCCGACAGCAAGTTGTCCAGATGAAGGCCAACAGGAGCCATAGCAAGAGAAGTTGGTTGTTCCAAATCTGTGCTTTCTAGAATATTGCATCTTTACAATGTCACTAACACATTCAAGTCCCCCAAAAAGGTTGGTTGCCCACAAAAGACAAATGCATGAGAGGGCAGGATAATGCAGACTCTCATTGGGGAATCGGTTCAACACTGCAGCTGGAATTGCTTGCCAGTTCAGCGCTGAACAGGGTAAGCATCTGTCTCGGCATACAGTGTCTCGACATTTAAGAGAATTTGGACTGAGAGCCCACTCTGCAATGACCAAACCTCTCATCAGCAGAAAGAATCAAAAAGCTAGACTAACCTTGGCTGAGGAGCATGTTGTGTGGAGAGAGGAGAACTGGTCCAAAATTCACTTTAGTGATGAGAGCAAGTTTAATTTGGATCCAATGTGAAACATTATGTTTTTGTTGAACTGCCTAGGTTATTTTTTAAAACACTGTTCTACTAGCATGGTATAGCCACAACTAAAATGCCTTCAAATTTTGAATGATGAAGATTACATTATTTGAGAAAAAAAAATCAAGTGTTCATAAATTGTTTTCTAATCTCCACTGTACATACTGGATGGCCTAAGCGAGAGTACATTTTCACTTTTGGTTGAACTATTGCTTTAAAAAAAAAAAAATGTCTGTGATACAATTTGCTTTTCCTTTTCTTTTTTTGTCATTTTATCAGCAGTTTAAGTGGAGAGATGACAGCAGCATTTCTTACCACAGGACTGTGCAATTTTACAGGGACATCTCTGGATCGCTCTATTTTCAGTCTGACAATAAACATAAATCTCTCTGTAATGCAGTTTTAAAACCGTACACCATGTGCGCTCCACTTTAATGTTCATTTGTAGTCCTAAAATCTAGTTTATGTGTAGCTGGTTGCTCTCAGTGTCCTGTATATATTTGAACTGTTCTTTGCAGTGTTTTATCTGCTCATTAAAGTGAAATTAGTGGATGTGTCCATGTTGTGCAAGCTTTTGTGCCTTGAGGAAAATATATAAGAAGTGCAACTGAATTATTCACGGCTGAATTTTTCCTCAGGTTTCAGCTTTATCATCCTTATGTTTCGGTGTGATGGTGCTTCAGATGCTTGGTAAACACATGACTTTGTTGGTGGGAATCTTTTCAGGTCTTGTTTATGGCCAGCTGTAAATGAGTTAAAGTGTGATTGGTGCTCTGGACAGGTGGTATCTGGAAAATGTAAACAGGTTGCATGATAGATGCATAAATTGTTTGGCCTGCAAAGTCATTAAAATGCGGTGTGTGTGTGTGTGTTTTGATTTGAACCTTTTTTCGTTTTCAGCTCCAGGTGAACCGAGAGACGTGTGTTGACAGCATTATGCATCATATACTGCATGCAAGCATGCAAACTGTTATCTGTGCGTGTATATAATACCACACTAATGACGTAAACAGTTTTACAGCTTCATTTTAGACAGAAAATGAAATTTGGCTTTTCTTAGAATGCTTGTGAATGCCTGTGATATTTCAAGGAATAGTTTACCCAAAAATCAACATTTGCAGAAAATGTCCTCACCCTCAGGCTATCCGAGATGTAGATGAGTTTGTTTCTTCATCAGATTTGGAGAAATGTAATATTGCATCACTTGCTCGACAATGGATCCTCTGCAGTGAATGGGTGCCGTCAGAATGAGACTCCAAACAGCTGATAAAAACATTTTTTTTAAATCCACAAGGAATCCACACCCCTCCAGTCCATCAATTAATGACTCGTGAAGCCAAAAGCTGCATGTTTGTAAGAAACAAATCCATCATTAAGACGCTTTTAACTACTGCTTCTGACTAAAATATGATAATCCTTCATCCTATATCAAGATGTTTTAAAGCTTCAAACCATTGCTTCTGGGCTAAAATGTGAGTCTGTAATCCACAAGGAATCCACACCCCTCCAGTCCATCAATTAATGACTCGTGAAGCCAAAAGCTGCATGTTTGTAAGAAACAAATCCATCATTAAGACACTTTTAACTACTGCTTCTGACTAAAATATGATAATCCTTCATCCTACATCAAGATGTTTTAAAGCTTCAAATCATTGCTTCTGCTAAAATGTGAGTCTGTAATCCATAATAACGCTTCCTGCAGTGAAAAACTCTTCTCGACTGAATCAGGAGAAAAATCTGCACAGATCAATGTTTACAAGCCAAAACAGCTCTAAACAAATATGTGGGTGGATTTTGATGTGAGAGACAACAGAGGATGAACTTTTTCACTCAAGGAAGAGTTATTATTGATTATGGACTCATATTTTAGTTAAAAACATTTTATTGATGGATTTGTTTCTTAGAAACACAGCTCTTTGCTTCACAAGACATTAACTGATGGACTGGAGTGGTGTGGATTATTGCAATGTTTTTATCAGCTGTTTGAACTCTCATTCTGACGGCACCCATTCACTGCAGAGCATCCATTGGTGAGCAACTCATGCAATGCTACATTTCTCCAAATCGGATGAAGAAACTCATTTACATCTTAGATGGCCTGAGCGGGAGCACACTTTTCAGCAAATTTTCATGGTAAACTATTCCTTTAACATCGAGCCCAGTGTGGTCTTTATGATAATTCTCCTCAGTACTCTCATAAGTGGTGAATCTTTGCACTTACCCGTCTGGCTCATCTGTTTACATTCTTCGAGCAGCAGAGAGCGTTGATGGGCCCCCGGCAGACGGACCACCGTATATGTCCAATCCAAGTAGGAAAAACAAACAAGCTGCTGAACATCCTGTCCGGCCTCAGTCAACAACACACTCCAGATCAACTGAGGGCACAGGTCCTCTCTATCTCCACCATGCCTCATTCTCGATGAGGTGCTGCTCTCATCATCGGTTTAGGGATGGTCGTTTCTGTGGTTACAATCAACAACGACTTCACTGAAATATCTCTTGATATAGTGTAATATAATAGCCTTGTGCATTCATTCACCGAATGGACCCTTTCACATTTCTGGGTTTGCAATGAGGAGGTAAACAATAACAGGATAAACTTCTATAGAGATTAATGGGAGACTGTAGCAAATACAATTCTTGTGTTCCCAAACTCCAACAGAACAACAAAAAATCCACTATTGCATTTCAACAGTTATCCAAAAGAAGATGGATTTACTGCAGAGTAACAGTGACTTTGTAAGATAATAGTGATTAAATTATGACAGAATGTTGATGTTTAGGTGAACTAGTCCTTTCAGACATGTGTCAGCTAGAAAAGAAAAATCCTTAGTGTTGAGCCCTGATGTTATTAAATGTTCTCTTTCTATTTCTAAACGCTTTCTAAAGTGTTCTAAACGCTTCTCATTAAGTTTGGGAGGATGTTTGGCGTGTGTTGTTTTTCAGATGCACATTTTAAGCGACTCAAACTCACAGCACTCGCAACATTAACTACTGATGCTGTGCATTTATTTATTTATTTATTTAATTAAAAATCGAAAAAGGCAGCCTTTATGATTCAGCAATTGCATTAAGCCAAATCGCGATTCGGTTCGAGTCGATTAATCGTTCAGCCCTAGACGTAGACTTTTAATTACATTGACATACATTTTGACATCTTGGGCACAATTTGTCAATACTTTTTATCCACCCCTGTTGGAAAAAATGTATTCACCCCTGTTGGAAATTTAATTTACTAGCTTAACTTACCTGAGACAGTGCGAATCTGCGATATGCAACATTTCCAGTCCAAACTGTGTATTCACGCCATGTCAGAAATATGAAAATTACAATTTTCAGTTTCAATTAACAAGTTCCTTGGTGGGCGTAAGTTGCATTTCTTTATGCCAGCCGCGGATAGTTGTAACTCACTGACAGCCAATGAAATTGCAGCATTTCAACAGCTGGCCAAAGAGTGGAAATGATGTCAGAATCAGATCTTTTCATGCATTTATTTGGACTGGGGTTCGAATCCCACTCACACAGGTCTAAACCATTATTATACACAGCTTTGTGCTTTTCATCAAACAAAATTTTAAAATTAAACAATACATTACAGCTGCAAAGTAAGTAATTTGTGTCTTGCCTTCTTGAAAAACAAAGCAAATTATTATGAATAAATGATTATTATTAAAATATATACAGTAAAATAATAGTATACTATTGGTTATATGAAAACATGAATAATTATATAATAATGGTTATATTAAACATGAATGGTTTCTATTAAACGGCTTTTGAAACGTAAAGAAGAATCATTTAAATTTAACTCAAACTGAGTAATATTTAAGTACTGAATGAAAATTGATTTGAGTGGTGGAATAATTTGTTACACTTAAGATAAATGATCAATTACGTGTTTCCAAAACCATAGAAACGGTAAAATATTAGTCCTATGAAGTAGAACACAGCACTCATGAAGCAATTTGTAATTTTCAGTTGTTTTTATTCAATTCTTTAAGCACTTTTTAAGATAAGTAAATATCAATCCAAAATAATTAAGTACAAAGAAAAATAGAATTCTGACAAAATATAGACACTACAATCTCACACTGAAAAGTAAACAAATCAAAATATACAGTATATACATTAGTTAAATATTACTAAGGGGCAAAAGAAAATCATTTCTTTTTTTCTGCCACCCATCTCTGTCTTTCCATCTTTGCAGGTCATCTCTTTCTGCATGCCCTGAGGTTGGTAAATGGAAAAGACTTTAGCAGGGCAATGAACATATTTCCCTGCTACGCCAGGAAAGCCTGTGTGTATGTGAGGACTGTTTGAACCCTGCTTCAGGTCTATTTTACACAATCTGCACAAGCAACCAACGTGTTCAGTTTCAGGCCTTTTGCGTTTTTGCTGTCCTCTCTCCTCCACCCGTTTCTTTGTGTCCTCAAGTTCACTCTTAAAGAACTCCATTTCCATAAAGTCTTGGAATGGCATTCTGGGGTTTGTTAGTCCTTAATCACTGTAAGCATTAAAATCCTTTGTGGAACAGTAGAAGTACCTGACAGGGCCTTGCTGATTAAAACAAAAGTGGATAAAGGAACCATCTTTGGCTGTCCACAAGCAAGACAAGTCTTTGTTTGTTTCTTCTTCTCCTGCTCAGGCTGCTGCTGCCGCTCCATAATACAATCCTCTCAATGGTGTCATGAGTTAGGAGTGTGGTCAGAGCAGGTGCTGGTGGGTTTACATCCACAGGCTTCATTGTTACCACTGGCGCTCTGGTTGTTTTACTACCTGCTTTAAAGACGTTTCTCTGGAGTTGTTTAATGATGAACTGGTGTTCAGCAGTTTGGCCAGGTGCTTGTCATACTGTGAAATGTGCAGTTTTGTGGTCGAATGGAGCATGCTGTTTGGATCAGTACTGTGATCATCAGTACTGTGATCAACTGTGGACCATTGCTGCATAGTCCTGAGCATGTCCTTCTTCCCATGGTGTTTATTAAGCAAGTTGTCGATGGGCTCCACGTTTGTGGTCCAGTACAAACACCCTGCCACCAGTCTTCACAGGTCCAGTACGGGTCGCAGGCGAGGCCAGCATAGGCAGAGGTGGCATACATGTAGTTCCTATACAGAGGGGAAACATTTTTATCAATTTCTGCATTCTGAAAATTCTGATCGAGGCTCCACATGGGAACCATATGAGGACAGCGAGGGCACAGGCAGTGTACCAGTGGTGTCTGCAACAAGTTGAACATTTAGTTTAATGTGTAAGGAAACAGAGTTTCTGCAGGTTTTATGAAGGTAAAGTTAAGACCTTTTTATGACCAAGTAAATCAAATTTGAGGAACAAATGAGGAAAACCACAAATATGTTCTGTCAACGTAAATGTCTGTAGAGAAACACAATGCGTTGTATTGACTTCAGAGTTTGAAAATACAACTTCCAACAGATATTCATAATTTAATTCATTTTACAAAAACGCACTGAAGCCCTCCGCTCCCAGACACTAGAATATGGAAATACAGTATATTTTTCTGTGCGTTCAGATCATGCTGCAATTAAATAAAGATACATTTACTGGAGATACAAAATGACATGAAACGCGAAGTCTTGTTTGAAGTGATTAAAACAAGAACTAATATCTGCCATTTGGCAAAAAAAGTCACCTTAATTTAATTAATAAACAAAAAGGGAAGTTGTGATAACTCATTGACAAATATTTGTTATTGTTTTAAGTATAAACTCATTTCATTTTATTAACATTTTTCAAGACTTCTTTTACATTTGCATCTGAAATAAACATATCTTGACTGAAAGATGTTTGATATTTGTGTTGGAAAACAAGACAAAACACAGAGGAAGAGATTCCTTCACTTTTTGCTGCATCCAACATTTAATGCCATCATTTTATGAATGTAAGACTTTGTGCTCTGATTTAAACCTTTCTTAAGGCATTCATTTGTGTAAGGGTAGATGAAGACATTTTAAGACTTTAAAACCTGCAGAAACCTCTTGTGTATGGTGTTGTTAATGTGTCAGATATTTACCTGTATCTGTCTGAGGATCTGCTTGGGTTCCAGGAAAAGATGACAGCAAGGGCACAGACAGTGAAGAACCAGTGCTCTCTACAAGAACAACAACATAGCAGTATTACAAAAAGCAATAATTCTATTACAGACACTAAAACTGTAGTAATCCTACTGTTCTTGGCAGATTGATATTCATTTATCATGGCTGTACCGCAAATATAATGCCCAGTACAGTAACAATAAGGGTAAATTTATTGTTGTGACTCTACTACTAAAATACCATGGCTAAATTATGGTTACTATAGTAAAACTATGGTCAGAAAACATTTTTGGACTGTATAATACATGTAATCTCATTACACAAATGAAATTAATGGTTATGTCCATTCATAATTTAGCTTGTAATCAACAGATGACGTGTTAATGATGACAAACAGTACATCTGCCTCCGCGAATTCAAACTTCCGGGGCTGCCAAAACACGGAAGAACGCCACGAGAGCGCTAGCGGCCGAAAGTATATCGCATCCGTAGTGGTTTAGCACTACCATTGAGAATGAATGGGAAACGGTTTAGGGCCGTTTAGCTAAAGAATCCCCGGGGACTGATTATACCTGCGCAGGTCCAAAGCTATAGGCTACCGTGAAAATATTTGTGAACCCCCAGGTCTGATGTATGGTTTATGTGAACTCCAGTACAGTTTTCAGTAAAAATTCATGCAATCCATCTTAATAACCACTATCAGTGATGTATAATTTGCAGCTTTGTGCAGATATGTTATAGCTACTTTTTATAATTGCATTATTTAAAGGCATATTTCACCCCAAAATGAAAATTTGCTGGAAACTTACCCTCAGGTCATACAAAATGTAGATGCATTTCTTCATCCGATTTGGAGAAATGTAGCATTCCATCACTTGCTCACCAATGGATCCTCTGCAGTGAATGGGTGCCGTCAGAACGAGAGTCCAAACAGCTGATAAAACCATCACAATAATCCACAAGTAATCCACGCCACTCCAGTCCATCAGTTAATGTCTTAAGTAAAAATGCTGCGTATTTGTAAGAAACAAATCCATCATTAAGACGTTTTTAACTAAAATACGAGTCCATAATTCATAATTATGCTTCCTGCAGTGAAAAAGTGGTCTGGTCTGAATCAGGAGAGAAATGATTCAGATCAAGCACTGTTTACAAGCCAAAACAGTTCCAAACAAATATTATGATGTTTTTATCAGCTGTTTGGACTCTCATTCTGACGGCACCCATTCACTGCAGAGGATCCATTGGTGAGCAAGTGATGCAATGCTACATTTCTCCAAATCTGATGAAGAAACAAACTCATCTACATCTTGGACGACCTGAGGGTGAGCACATTCACAGCTAATCTTCATTTCTGAGTGAACTATTCCTCTAAATCTACTTCTCTCTGAATAATCGGCTTTATGAGAGCAGACAAATCCAAGTGCTGTTCTGTGCATTTGGTAGTAAATCTAAAGGGACGCTTACTTTTAACGACACAGTGAAACTGACGTCTTCTCCAGAGTCATTGCCTAGATACAGTGGTAAACAGATGCTGCTAATATCAATGCTGATGACGCAAGTGTAAAGAAAAGGGACCAGCAGGGCCAGTGACAGATTCACATTCAGACCAAGTGTGAAAACAGTCCAGTTCACACATCAGCTCCTCAGGCTGACTCTCTGGATGAGGGAGAAGATGAATGCGGCTCAACGGGCCAATAAAGCAGTGATGGGAGTCCTGAGGTGCAATGATTGGCAGTCTGTGTCAGAGAAAGACTGAGTGAAGCATTCACAAGGAATTATCCGCCAGTGACACACCACTCACCTCTCAATAATCCTGTTAAAGGACATGCCCTCGAGTCCCTGAGGCCAGAACACGGCTCTTCCTCTCTGGGTTTCATCTGCTTTCGCATCAAGCGATACCCACACTCACCATTAACTCACAGATGGTGACGGAGATGCATTTCTCCATGGATATATTGGCAATTTATTATCCTCTCAAAGGCAAAAGGCTTTGCGTTGTTAGGTGTCTGGATCCACAGCGGCCTGTGGATATTGCAGTTGTGTTGTTAGTTTGGAAATGATGAATTAAGGAAAAATGAATTCTTGGAAGAGGGTGTGTTCGTGGCAAAATAAACACGGAATTTCTTAGGCAAGCTCTTGGCTGATGGATTTTATATTTAGACTGCCTCACAGTCGTACTAAGCTCATCTAAACACTGTGCGCAGATAAGTCAGCTTCATTAATTGTCCTCCCAGAAGACCTTTCTACATTATACTGAGAGTGAGCTGAATGTCAGGACCTGAGTGAGAGCAGGTTCAAATGATCATCCAGGTTTCCTACGAATCTTATTGAGAAATCGTCTATTAAAAGAGGCGTCAGCTTAAGTTATGGTTTACCTTTTTTGTTTTTAATTAAGAGTATTTATTTTGTAATTTACAATTTTATATTTTTATAGCTTAATTTTCTAACATTTTGATATGTTTCAATTTGCTAACATGTGCATTAGCTAGCCAATGAAGACATTAACTAATGACAAGAGTAATAATTTTACAGTATTTTTACTCACCAAAAATTCTAAATAAAAATGCAGGCATATAATATTGATACTGAGTTGATTTTTAAATAATTTTACATATATATATATATATTCTTAAAGCTTCTGGGGGGAGGGAGTTACAAATATTGGCCGAACCAGGGTTATTATCGTTAACTAAAACTAAAACTAAAACTATTAGAACATTTTTGTTAATTGAAATTAAGCTGAAATAAAATAAAATATAAATATTCGATAAAAAAATTTAAACTTTTCTTTACGTTAAAGCTCTAAAATTGCTAAAGCGAAATAAAATAAAAACTAAAATGGAACTGAAGCTAAAATTGAAATGAAATAAATTAAACCTAAATAGTAATATTTTTAAAAAATAACTCTAATAAAAAATAACAAAAGAACATAACAAAATTACTAAAAATGCAAATTATAAATAAATAAAATAATTTAATATATAATATAAAATAATTTATATATTATATATAAAAAAGCTCAATCTAAATGTTAATCAAAACTATAACAGCATATAAATAAACAAATAACAATGGGTCTAACAAGATGAACACAGCAACCAGTAATACTGAATCTCTGCTCATTTTCACTATAACTGATAACCCAGTCACAAGAAGGTGCCAGTTGCATTTGTATGAAACAAGAGAGAACAATACAAGACGGAAAAATTAACAAAGGAAGAGCTGTTTTATAAATTAAAATTAAACTACATTAACATATAGAACCTTATTGTAAAGTGTTACCTATAATTTCATATTTTCATTAATTTAGTGTTTGTATGTTTATCCTTAAATATTGAAAACATTTATTTGTAGCATTCATATTTTAGCATTAATTCCACAGCTGTAATTTTGTGTAAATGCACATTTTCACCGTATATATACTGTTCGCATCAGAAGCATTTCTGTGGCGCAGCATGTCATCTGATGGAATATGGAATTAAAGCACAGAACATGATGTTCTAGCACTGCTCAATTTTCAACTGCAGATGCTTGAGAACCATCTGGTCATTACAATTCCTCAACCGAGAGACACAAACCCACACAAATTAGTCTGACACAAAAGTACACAGACGTAAGAAGCACTGGAGCGGACTCCTCAGAGAGGAAAAGATGCTGTTTTGCATCAGCGAATATTATTGAAACAGAGCCAGGGGACAAAATACAACTTAAAAAGCCAGAAAACCCCCTTTAGTCTTGTATATTTCCTAAATGAGCTTCTGCCTTCGGTCGCATGATGTATGAAATGAATGTTCTGCATGCTCTCTATGTGATTCTGTAGTGTAACTGCTCATAAGGCCACGGCGTGGTGTATGTATTTTTATAAACCTTCAATTTGACCCCAAGAAAGGACTGAGATAAAACAGAGACGCACACAGGATGAAACGCAGTCCCAGCTGGCTTTATTCACACATATACAATATCCTTCATCTCACACGGCCTGCTGAAATGCTATAGATAAAAACATCCAGACATGCAGCCTTATTTTTAATGTCTGCTGAATCAAAGCAACACAAACGTCTGAGAATGTGTCTAATCTGGACGTCTGGCTACCGAACATTTGATCTCATTGGGAGTTATGAAAACCTAATCACAGTTTTGTAGTGGAAAAAATGTTTAGATCTGAGCTATATTTAATCATTATGTGTTAGTTGTGAGATCAAAAAGCACTCAAAACTTATGATAAACAAGTATTTCTTTAATACAAGTTAAGACTTGTGACAATGTTGTTTACCACACAATACTTCATTTAAAGGTCACGATAGGTCACTTACAATGGAAGTAAATAAGGACATTTTAGAGGATTTGTGAAGTGTACTCAAACAATCTCATAAAAGCACTTACAATTATTCTTTGGTTCAAACTATTATTTGAGCTTTAGGGCTGTTTAAATTATTATTTTAGGGTTTTAGGGCATTGTCAACTTTGCACAGAAAAGACTGTAGGCTAAGTGATTTTTTCCACACTGAACACATCTGGTTTACTTCTTGTGGCTCAACTGTTTAAACAGTGAATATTAGAATGTTGGCTTAATTCAGTCTTCATACATTTCATTTGTGTGGTAATTAACATTATGCCTCAAATGCTGTTGATTGAGCTTAACTTGCATTGAGCCCAGATTTTGTCTTCCAGCACATACGGCCCATTTTAGTTCACTTTCATGGATTTACATGCCTTCTCATCCTTTTTATCTCGTGGTTCTCGATTGTGACTGATACGGCACCCGATCGAGAGCAAGAAGGTCTTCTCAAAAAATGCAAGCCATGTATTCTCCCGTATAAACACTATAAATTCTGCTTGTCTTTTCTTGGTCTGAGTTCAGATGCAGGGAATCGGAGGGTTTGTGCACTTTCTGCTACTGTATCATGACCAGATTTGGACACACGTCTCTGTCGAACATGGAAGTCATGTTGCAAGGGATTAAACAGTACCTGGAATCCTCTGTTTGACCAAATCGTGCTGGAAGATGGAAACTCGTGGACAGCAGAAAACCATCAGCTGAAGTTTATACAGTGAGTGCAGACAGAAGGCTGCTCTGGCATTACATAATGTCAAAATAGGATTAACTGAAGAGATACTTTAATCCAAACGTACAAATGCCACATGGACAAAGAGCTCCATCTGCATCTTTTTAAATTCTGTTTTGTGCATATTTTGCATATTCTTAAACTTAGTATATTGGTTGTTTTGCAATCGGTTTATGATGCAGAGATGAAATCATTTAATTCCAGACGAGCTTTGTGAATTGCATGTGAAATATTCTAATAATGTTTCCTATAAACACCTTGTACAGTATATCTTCATGGCACTACATCTTCTCTCAGTCTATATAGACTGTTAAAATGCTGGAGGTCAGTTTGTGATGAAACAGCGCTGCCCAGGGATGAGCTCGAGACATTGTTGTGCACTGCACATTTGCTAAAATATTGTATTCCTAAAATAACCAATTGAACTTTAAGCCCCATGTTTGATGGTAACTGCCACTTAAACAATCAAATTATGATAGAAACTCCATCATTAAATGCATTGCCAGTGTTTGAACATCATTATGCATGGGTTACAGAGAGGATTCACTGTAAAACAGTGTCTCTCAGCCAAACATGACGAATGAGATAGTGTTCAACAGGGGGCAGTACAATCCAAAAAACAAATCAAGTCTAACATTAAATAACAAGAGTTTAAACGAGCAGTGTTTGCCTGCAGCCCTGCACTCTAAGTGTGTTAATATGAAATTTTCACAGGTATTTTTTAATTATGCCTGCTTGTGTTGTGTTTTGGGGTTAAATGAAATCTCAGTCAACTTAGATAATGTGCAGGCAGAAAATAACCAGCACCTTTTCTGTTTTTCTACTGATTTTTTTCTTCTAGTGTGTGTAACCTCACCACCACAGTTCAGATTAAACCGGGTTCTAGCTGGTCTAAGCTGGTCAATAATGGTCCTCCAGGGTGAGCATTCGTCTTCTTGCATGGACACACATATTTGCATTGCTTTGGCCATTCTCTGTATATCCGGCTTTCTGGCACACCATGATTGGTCGATTATGTGCAATGCTTGCACGCTATTGGTCAGACTACCTTTCAGTCATTACCTTCAGCAGAATATTGTTATGCAGTTGCTAAGGTATTCTGACTGTATTTAGTGCATTGTTATGTGGTTGCTAAGGTGTTCTGACTGTATTTAGTGCATTGTTATGCGGTTGCTAAGGTGTTCTGACAGTTTTTAGTGCATTGTTATTGGTTGCTGAGGTGTTCTGACTGTTATGTGGTTACTAAGGTGCTCTGACTGTTTTTAGTGCATTATGCAGTTGCTAAGGCATTCTGACTGTTTTAGTTCATTGCTTTGTGGTTTCCAAGGTATTCTGGCTGTTTTTAGTGTGTTGCTAAAGTGTTCTGTGTTTTAGTGGTTGCTAAGGTGTTTTGTTTTTAGTGCATTGTTATGCACTTGCTAAGGTGTTCTGACTGTTTTAGCATATTGTTATTAGTTGCTAAAGTGTTCTGACAGTTTTAGTGTATTGTTATTAGTTGCTAAGGTGTTCTGACTCTTATGTGGTTGCTAAGGTGTTTTTACTGTTTTGAGGGCATTATGCGGTTGCTAAGGCATTCTGACTGGTTTTAGTGTGTCGTTATGTTGTTTCTAAGGTATTCTGACTGTATTTAATGCATAGATATGCCGTTGCTAATGTGTTCTGGCTGTTTTTGGTTCATTGTTGTATGGTTGCTAAGGCATTCTGACGGTTTTAGTGCATTGCTATGTGGTTGCTAAGGTGTTCTGACTGTTTTTGGTACATTCTTATGTGGTTGCTAAGGTGTTCTGATTGTTTTTGGTGCACTGTTATGTGTTTTCTAAGGCATTCTGACTGTTTTTAGTGCATTGTTATGCTGTTGCTAAGGCATTCTGACTGTTTTTAGTGCACTGTTATGCGGTTGCTAAGGTGTTCTGACTGTTTTTAGCACTTTGTTATTAGTTTCTAAGGTGTTCTGACTGTTATGTGGTTTCTAATGTGTTTTTACAGTTTTTAGTGCATTATGCGGTTGCTAAGGCATTCTGACTGTTATTAGTGTGCTGTTATGCAGTTGCTAAGGTGTTCTGACTGTTTTTAGCACTTTGTTATTAGTTTCTAAGGTGTTCTGACTGTTATGTGGTTTCTAAGGTGTTTTTACCGTTTTTAGTGCATTATGCGGTTGCTAAGGCATTCTGACTGTTATTAGTGTGCTGTTATGCAGTTGCTAAGGTGTTCTGACTGTTTTTAGCACTTTGTTATTAGTTTCTAAGGTGTTCTGACTGTTATGTGGTTTCTAAGGTGTTTTTACCCGATCGGTCCAACTCCTCAGTGCTGGGTCATGTGGCTGGATGCCAGGATGTGGCTATGCGGTTGCTAAGGTGTTCTGACTGTTTTTAGCACTTTGTTATTAGTTTCTAAGGTGTTCTGACTGTTATGTGGTTTCTAATGTGTTTTTACAGTTTTTAGTGCATTATGCGGTTGCTAAGGCATTCTGACTGTTATTAGTGTGCTGTTATGCAGTTGCTAAGGTGTTCTGACTGTTTTTAGTGCATTATGTAGTTTCTAATGTGTTCTGACTGTTATGTAGTTGCTAAGGTGTTTTTACTGCATTATGCGGTTGCTAAGGCATTCTGACTGCTTTTAGTGTGTCGCTATGTGGTTGCTAAGGTTTTCTGACTGCTTTTGGTTTGCTGTTATGCTGTTGCTAAGGCATTCAGACTGTTTTTAGTGCGTTACTATGTGGTTGCTAAGGTGTTCTGTTTTTAGTGCAGTTATGTAGTTTCTAAGGCGTTCTTACTGGTTTTAGTGCATTGTTATGTGGTTGCTTAGGCATTTTGACTGTATTTAGTACAGTTATGTTATGCAGTTGCTAAGATGTTCTGACTGTTTTTAGCATAGTTGCTAGGGTGATCCGTGTCTCTACAAAGATAATTGTCTTAATGTAGCATTTCACATCAACATTATCATTTATGTCAAATGAAAACACTCAAAAAAATCTGAAACCTTCATGTCTGCATCACATTTGAAACAGAATTCATGATCGATTTGTCCTTGATGATTACTTTGACTTTTTATAGAGGTACAAGCAGTGCAAGATGTTATATGTTGTCGACCATCTATAAACAAAGGGCAGCAAGCATATTGTAACTCATAGCAAATCCTAGATTTGATCAGAGAGAGTGCTGATGTAATTAATGAAAGCACAGTCCAAATGGACAGCCTTCAATTAACACCAGGGCCTGTGGTTGTAATTGAATGACCCTGACGGCAGACGGCTGAAATGAAGGGATGATTTATGGCGCCGGGAGACGACAACATGGGCGAGAGCTCTGTCACTCAGATTTAAGACTCTCATGGAAAAAGCATCTCGACTCATTAACCCAACATGCCTTTTGTGTGGGTCCCTGCTGCTTCCACAATCTTTAATTGTAGATGTGCGATTAGCGATTTTGATTGACATCCAGGTTGCCCCGCCCACTCTCAAACCACCCACACTATTCGAAAAGCCTTTGAATGATCATCAAAACAACATGTGAGTCATTCTATGAAAGGAGCATCATTTGTGCCCAACATATCAGTGCATTAAACATAAATATATTTTGTTTTGCAGTTTTTGTTTATACACGTTTTGCAAGCTCTAATCTAATATAGAAAAATAATCTTATTCTATTTAATTTATTACTTAATGTGAATACGTGAAAGGATTCTTTGCATTTTTACCAGTCAAATGCAAAAATTATAATTGCAAAATTTGTTATTTAAATAGAAATCTGTATTTCTAAAAACACATATACAGTATGTAAACCTGTGGAACAAAATGAAAGAAGTAGGCGTTTGTCAGAACGTATCAAATGAAACAGAATTGTATGTTTCCTGACCAGGTTTCCGCTCTAGTGTTTTAGCAGAGACGGTTTGACAGTTTTCCAGGACAGGTTCCAGATGTGCAGGTGTTGCAGCATTGTGAATTTGTTATAGAGACATTTCCTGAGAGAGAGGATGAATGAATAGTCTCTCTGAGACTGATTGCTGTGGTGTCCTTGCTCTTTATCCCACTGACAGCTGCTGATTCCTTCAAATGGGATGAGAGAGCGTGAGTGCTGTGTGGTGGGCTGAGAGTGGATTGTGTGAGAGGGTCAACAGGACGAGAGGGAAGGGATGGCAGCCTCATCAACCACGTATTAAAAACCTGGATCACAAGGGATTTACTGATGCAAAAAAAAATTATAATTTGATCTAGGTTTAAAGGGGTCACTCCTGATCCCCAGTTAAGCCCACGGAGGGCTCCTGATCCCCAGTACAGCCCAGAAAGGGCTCCTGATCCCGAGTTCAGCCCAGGAAGGGCTCCTGTTCCCGAGTTAAGCCCACGGAGGGCTCCTGATTCCCCGGCTCCGCCATGGCAACCTGAGCCCCCTGTTCCGCCATGGCCTCCCGAGTCCCCGGCTCCGCCATGGCAACCTGAGCCCCCTGTTCCGCCATGGCCTCCCGAGTCCCCGGCTCCGCCATGGCAACCTGAGCCCCCTGTTCCGCCATGGCCTCCCGAGTCCCCGGCTCCGCCATGGCAACCTGAGCCCCCTGTTCCGCCATGGCCTCCCGAGTCCCCGGCTCCGCCATGGCAACCTGAGCCCCCTGTTCCGCCATGGTCTCCTGAGTCCCCGGCTCTGCCATGGCCTTCCACCACCTGCTCCGCCGCCGTTGGACGGTCCTCCTCCTAGTCCCGCTCCGCCCCTCCCTCTGTTTCTACGGTGCGAGGATGCACCTTCCAGGAGGGGGGGGGTAATGTAACGCCCCTGTGGACTGTTTATTGTGGTTTCTTCCCCTTGTGTTGGTTTAGCCCGTCTCATCATTAGTTAATCACCGTCATTGTGCTCACCTGTCTGCCTCTAATTATTCACCCCATATTAGTTCCTGTCTGTCTGAGCATTGGTGGCGGTTATTGTGAATGTTACCCCGAGTGTGTTTGTTTCACCTACCTGTACCTGCCTTGTTGTGTCTACATTAAAAGTCTTTATTGGAATCCTTGTCGTCCTCGTCTTCCTGCCCGCCTCCACACATCCGGATCGTGACAGTCATATGATGCGATTTCAAGTTTTCCTTACTCTTTGGATTGCATAACGCCGACCAAATGTTCACGCAAAGAAAGAAGGAGTAACTTTATTGTTGCTGCCACCGCCGCCGCCATGTTGTGAAGACGCTGTATGTTTCGTTGCAAAAGTGAAAATACTTTGTTTGGCCTTCCAAAACGACTAGAAATCAGTGGGTAAGTTGTATTTACAACACTGTTCCAGAACAGTTCAACCCAAATATTCAGATGTGTGCAGC
>NW_015548217.1:1774815-1791876 GCF_001515605.1 Sinocyclocheilus anshuiensis | reverse complement strand
AAAATAATGTGTTTTTTTAACCTTAAACCGCATAAACACATTTCATTACACCAAATACACAAAATAATGCGTTTATAAAAGAACTTTTTAGCAACATCATATGACCCCTTTAATAGAAATAGTTCCCAGGCCTGTTTTTGTTATATAAATCAAACAGGTTTGGGTACAAAACCCTAAAATGAAATGTCTGTGAAACCAATACCTTTATAAACACTATTATACTGATCTATTTGTCATAACAGAGGAACTGGCAGAAATGCACAATGATGCATCACTGCGTCAAAAATAGAATCTAAACTTCATGTTTTACACAGTTCACTAACAAGATATTTCAAGAAATGCTTCAGGAATTTAACCTGAATTTAATTGTTGTGTTTTGATCATTTTGCCAGTTAATGTCATCGCAGTGGACTAAAACTTAAAGGGATATTTCACCCAAAGCTGAAAATGTGCTGATAATATATTCACCCTCAAGCCATCCAAGATGTTGGAGACTTTTTTCTTGTGTAGAACAGTAAAGAAGATTTTTAGCTGAAACCGTGGTCCTTGGTGATTCATATAATGCAAGTCAGCGGCTGCCCTTCTTTGAGAATACAAAAAGCATATAAAGATGACACAAAATGAAAACCCATGGCTCCTGATTATCTATTGAAGTCTTATGAAGTGAAACAACTGATCTGTGCAAGAAACTGAACATTATTTACAACATTATTACCTGTGAGCCTCATGCAAACGGACCAGAGTGATGTCCGGTTCACGAACGAATCATTATTTTGAACTGGTTCTTTTTAGTGAACTAGTTGAAACAGTTCACCACATTGGACCGAATCGTCTGAAACGCAGCACAGATCTTCACGTCAAAACTCACTTTCAAATGCCTGACAGTCACTCCAACTCAAAATGAGCCAAAATAGTGGCGTATCTGATCCTGTGATGAATGAACTGATTCAGCGCTCCAGTTCCTCAAACAGACACTCACCTGAGGAAACAGTTCGACTTGGACTGAACACCGATGAGCCGCTGATATGCACATGCGTGAACCGAGCACTTGAATGAAGGGGCCAAATGAAAGTTTTTATGGTTTCTCATTATTTATGTAAAACGATGAGCTGATGAAGACTAGTTTATTCACTGTGTACGCGTTAGACATGTAAACCATCCACGTTTCACATCATTATTGGGTGCTTTACTAACATAATTCCATATACATTATAGTTACGCCATTGCATGATTATGTAAACTAGGGAATTGAACCAGATCATGGAATCGCACTTCGCAGAAAAGAATAGGATTTTCACATTTGCCTGAGGCTCTGGATTACAGGTAACAATGTTGGAAATAATGTTCAGTTTCTTGCACAGACTGATCGTTTCACTTCATAAGACCTAAATATGTCGTCAGGAACCATGGGCATTCATTTGGTGTTCCTTGATATGTTTTTTATTCTTAAACACTGGCAGCCACTGACTTGCATTTAATGAATTACCAAGGACCACGGTTTCAGTTAAAAATCGTCTTTACTCTTCTACTGAAGAAGAGAGTCATCTACATCTTGGATGAGTAAATTAACAGCAAATTTTCATTTTTGGGTGAACCACCCCTTTAATGACTTTGCTCACACAGGGTATAACAACCGCACAAAATCATTAGCATTTTTTTTTTCTCCACTTTTTCTCCACCTTGTCACACTTGTGGTGTACCCGTTCAAAAATGAGCAGCCTACAAAACATTACTTAATAATTAATTTCTCACCAAAAAAAACTGTGCTAATTGAAAGAAAACAAGTTGATAAAAAGATTGAATCCAGGAATTGGTGATAATATAGCATAATGAGAAATCAATTTAAATGCAGTTTTCAAAAGGCTGGTGATTTTTGATTGGGAACACTGAATTAGGTACAGGACTTCCAGTGCAGCAGAAGGGTTAATACTGTATGATATGATCCTGACTCTGAAAACATGCGGTGAGTTACGACGGCTGATCTATGAGATCGCAGACAGGTGTTGGAGTGCTGGTTGCACACATCAGCTCATCACGCTGAATCTGTCACGTGTCTGACCGGACCAACGGTCCTAAATGTGCATGTTTGAATTGTAATATTTCAATGGAACAACCACACAGTTTTTATCCAATCCCTGCACTACGGGCTGATGGGTTTCTGATGGATGAAGGTTTGTCTCAGTTGGGAGTATGGCCGTATCTTTAGCATCAATCATTGACAATGGAACAAATGAGCGAGCACAGAGGAAACACCAACAACACAGAATAAATAATAGACTTGAGCATTATAGTTTCTATGGAATTACTGGATATTGGGATCTTGATTTGGTTTATTTCTCACCCAAAACACACACAAAAAAATAGTGTTTAAGGATCTACAGCTAACTTTATTTTTCATGCTTTATTTTTTTATTTATTTAGACCAAATAGTTTAGAATTGATATTTGTTATCATCATTTTTCAGTAACATGAGCATAATTATCAGCTTTTAAGCCAGAATTTTTATAGCAGTGCATCCATATCCATGTCTGAAATATCCTTAATAATCAGTAAATATGTGTATAAAAATATAATTATATGTTAATATTGTTTTAAATTCATAGGACATAATTCTTCAATGAGCAGTAGACTGTGTTTTATAATGGCATAGCTCTGGAGTCAGACAGCTTATAAATTTTGTACTACTGCTCAACAAGGTGGCACCTCATCACATTTACTGACAGAAGAGTGACAGTCAGTCCCGACAGGAATGTCCCTGTTAATGGTCCTGGCCATATATATATATATATATATATATATATGCGTGGCAAATCAATCACCAGCTGCTAAATTCAAATCTGCGTTTGCGGTTTGGCTGGCGTTTTTACAGTGCTGCAAATTATAACCAATCACATACAACTGTTGAGCTTATGAATGCAATGGCCAATCGGAGTGGTGTTTTGTTCAGTGCGTGTGCCCTCGTTGACTGAATTCTGCTCTCTGGCGAATTCTCTTATCAGAAACAACAAAGTGCAGATTTGCGCAAGATGTAAGTAGGATATTCATTTCACAGTGTAAACAGCTTCAGTGAATATAACGGGAGTTTTTTTAGAGGTTTTGAATCTGGCTAGACTGTTATGATAGTGTTCTTTGATAATGTAAATGTTCTTTGTACAATGAAAGTGTTATAGTCGTATTAAAAATATTTTATTACATTATGACACCCATATCTGGTGCTTAAGTGAAAAGACTTGATTGATTATAACAGTCTACTTTGCCCATCGCCCATTATAGATCAACTAAGATGATCTATAAAGGTGCAAAATGCAATTACTTACACATATTTGAGAATCGAGATATTTCATGATATAGTTAACAGGTTTGGGAATATTTAGAATAAAAAAGGAAAATTTTAATAAATAATAAGCCTACTACCATGTGTCCCATGATAAGCCCCGCCCCTTCACTCATGCCCCCTCAAAAACAATAAGTGCATGACGCCCCTGTGACAGACCCATAAATACATGTTATAAACGTGTGAAATATCTGCATATGACGAGATTCGTTCACATCCATTATGCCCCTCAACCTCTTTCTACAATAACCTTTTTCGTCATTTTTTTTATTGCTGTGAATTGTACTGCTCTTTGTTCACTTACTTCTTGCTTTTAAACAGTGGATGATTGTGAATGGCCAAGAGTCGCTGATATTCAAGAGAGGTGCCAGAATCAGACCAGGAGTGAAAGAAGCAGTGACAAGTCTTTTTTTTTGTGAATAGAATCAAATGATTCAAATCCAAACTCGCAAAAATGAATTCCCAAAGTAACAGAATCGATTCTTTACTCTCACAATCCTAATAAGCTGCAAAATAATCAAACAAGATAATACTTCTTTTAAACACAAACTTCATTGAAGTTTTATAAAGTCAGTTTTGCTCAAAGTAAGAAAAATAATATTGGCCAGTGGGCTAAGAAAAAGAAACATATATTCTAATATACCCATATATTTTTTGAAAACACAGTTTTGCTTCTAAAGTAACGTAAAATTTTGAAACATTTTTTATTATTATTATTGTTGTTGTTGTTGCAAGTTATTATTATTGTTGCTATTGTTGCAGTTTTATATATTTTATCCACATGATATTTGTGCTTGTTGTCTTAATGTTGTTGGGTCACTTGCTGCAATAAATCAGTATTTCCATTTTTCACCATATGCCTACAGCAGATATATTATTGATTGTTGTAAGTCCGTTGCAATCTCTCAGTGCGACCAGACTGATGTCAGAGATTGTCAGAAGTGGCCAAACACAACATGTTCCTGTTCATACAGATGTCCATAATTTGAGCAGATGAATTCTTGTTATGAATCATGCTCATTTCCCAAGCTTTAGCCTATTCTACAACATAAAAGCAGTGAAAATTTGTATTGATTTTCCAAAGCTTTGAGATACACTAAGAAACAAATAGAGTGCTGTCTCAGCTATTGAATATATCAGTGTTTCTGAATCATTAGTGAAACATTAAAAATCATATTCAGCACAGTAGGAACTGTTTCTCTAAATGTGAGGTGCATGCATCCATAAAATAAATAGAAAGAATACTGAAAATCCATTTTGTGAAATGAGTAAGTATCATCGCAGTATATTAGGTTGTGAAGATCTGACGGTGCTTCACTGGAAGCAATTGCCATATATTGCATCAGGAAACGCTGAAGTTACACATATGCGAGAGCGGTTTGAAATGAAGGTCTGTTGGCATCAACCTACACAGTCCAGCACTGTACTAATGGGTCGGGAAATAGAGGTGGGCCAGGCTGACAAGGCAAACACAAAGGTTGATATTTTGCCTAGCAATCTGACTGAGATGAGATGTGCAGTGACACCAGCGCACTCATCAGCCTTATCCAAAGCCGTGAGTCAGTTCGCAGATGTTGCTTAAAGCTAAAGTACCTGTAAAGAGGCAAGGAGGCGAAACTCCTGGGGATTCTGTTGGGTTTGCATAAGGAGATTCACGCTCAGGTTTGTAATTAGCACTCTGAACGGATCCAGGGGCATTTCTGAACTAGAAGCAACCACAACACCTGTAATTACATGTGGATCAAAACAAGTGGTTTCTGCCTAAATATCATCGCTTATACAGTTACTGTTTCTATGAAAAAAAGCATTTTTTTAAAAAGCTACCAATAATGTCACTGTCAAATATATAAGCAACTAACTAAATTGTTGACTAAATGTAATGTTAATATGCCGGGAAGCAATTTTTAGGTTGAAATCCCTGAAAAAGTGCAAACGTTGTGTATTTGTGGTCCTGTCAAAAACTTATCTTGAAGGAATAGTCAATAGTTCATGCAACAATGACAATTAGCTGAAATTGTGCTCACTCTAAGGCCATCCAAGATGTAGATGAGTTTGTTTCTTCATCAGATTTGGAGAAATGTAGTATTGCATCACTTGCTCAGCAATGGATCCTCTGCAGTGAATGGGTGCCATCAGAATAAGAGACCAAACGGCTGATAGAAATCCACAAGTAATCCACACCACTCCAGTCCATCTATTAAAGTTTTGTGGAGCCAAAAGCTGTGTGTTTGTAAGAAACAATTCCATCATTAAGACGTTTTTAACTTCAAACTGTTACTTCTGGCTAAAATATGATAATCCATAATAACGCTTTCTCTAGTGAAAATGTCTATCTCCTGTTGTCCTCTCACATCAAAATCCACCCACATATTTTTTTAGAGCTGTTTTGGAATGTTTTTAGTTTGTAAACGGTGCTTGATCTGTGCAGATTTCTCTCCTGATTCAGGATTTGTTTTTTACAAACGCAGCTTTTAAGACGTTAACTGATGGACTGGAGTGGTGTGGATTATTGTGTTGTTTTTATCAACTGTTTGGACTCTCATTCTGACGGCACCCATTCACCGCAGAGCATCCATTGGTGAGCAAGTGATGCAATGCTACATTTCTCCAAATCTGATGAAGAAACAAACTCATCTACATCTTGGACGACCTGAGGGTGAGCACATTTTCAGCAAATTTTCATATTTAGGTAAACAATTCTTGCTTTTTAGAACGGCATGTTATGCAAGAGATGCTGCAAAAGACATAAAGCGTGAGTGCCCCTTAGATGTCTGTTTAGCATCTTTTCATAAAACAACAATGGAAGAACAGTGCACTGAAGTGCAAAAACAGCCCCTTAGATGATATTCATTTAAGATTTTACATTAGCATTCAGTAATGTTATCACATTGCATGTTCTTTTCATTTTAAAAATATTTATGCAATTTAGTGAGGCTGTTAATAGACACGGCTATTGACAATTGATGTATCACAGATAAAATCAATATAATCATTTTGTGAAAAACAGGAGCAATAGAGAGCATTTGGTCATGTAACAAAGTGCTGGATACAATCAGGTCGGTCATTTGAACTGCACAGACAAATACTGTTGTGATCCATAATGAATAAAGTCGCAAGAGTTGTCGCTTTTGATTTGTGCATGAGAGCGCAGTTGAGCTCAGGTGGGTGAGTGGAGAATCAGCCATTACCATGGGTGACTGAGTTAAAGTCAACAGATTGCAATGAAGGCTTTGCATTGTTGTTTCATCCTGAAGTAAAAACACAAAAGACCTGGCTAATGTTGCTGAAAAGAACCTGCAAACTGAATCCTGCAAGCTCTTGAGCTAAAGAATAGGTTTGCATTGTTTCTCTGTGATGGATGGAGGTGGGCAGTTGGTGACAACACACTTTTTTCCCCCACAATTTTTCTGTAATGGAAAAAGCAAAATATTGATTTACAGTAAACACACAAGATGAAGACACAAATTGCCGAGCCTCAGAAACAGTTGTAAGGTCATCGATCCCTCTAATCCTCCCTAAAGCCCTCGGATAAATTCAGGAATATTTGAGGAAAAACATGACATTTCCTGAAGGTCTCCTAGAGGGTTTAATCAAATCTCAGTTTCTGCAGACATTTTAGTCTCTTAAAATGAAATAACAGTATTTCACAGTCATAATGAGTGTATAGGCCTATATGCTCATGTAATACTCGTGTAATAGAATTGAAAATGAGTAAATGAGAAATAAGTGCACAATAAAGAAAAAGAAAAACTCTTTTGAGGATCTCAGCAACACGTCAAGCTCTTATAAATGTAGTTTTGGTATTCATGTTGTTTCATATGGCTTTAAGCTTTCATGCAATTTTCTATACAAAAAACTTACCCTGTTAAAAGCATATGCTGGTTAGGTATGTTTTGAAGAATGGCTGCTGGTCATGTGCTGGTCCTAAACTGGTCCTAAGCAACTACTGTAGCTCCAGCTAAGGACCAGATTAGGACCAGCACATGACCAGCACTTCACCATCTTAAACCAGCTCATGACGAGCTAAGGGCCAGCTTAAACCAGCACACGACCAGCAGCCATGCTTCAAAACATACCTAACCAGCATATGCTGTTTTTTTCAACAGGGTATACATACAATTCACTGCCATTTTCAGCTGAAATGACCACTATAGGGGCAGTAAAACACCAACAACAGGCAGATTATTAATTAGCACGTAAACATGGTAACAAACTGAAATAATGCAATAAACATTAATTTAACAACATTAGGTGTAACACACAACCCTAATATACAAAACTGATAAGAAAAAACTAAGAAGAAACATAGTTATTTCAACAACAAAAAATCAAACTTGAAATGGAATTCTGGGAATTCTGGGAATGTCAATTTACGGTTATTCACTGTAAATTATACAGTCTTTTTCACTTGTACACTACCGTAATATTAATGTCCAATACATGTAATGTCCAATACAGTTTTTCACCGTATATAGTAGGGGAATTTACCGTTAACCATTTAACAGGTTTTTACTGTAGCATTTTTACAGTCTTTTACCGTTAAATTCACGGCCATTTTTTACAGTGCACAGTTACAGGGGTTTGCAGGGGGGTTGTTTTTTATGTACTTTTTTTCAAATATTAATAAGCAATAAACCAGTTTTGTTTGTAGTCATAATATATTTTGCCAAACTAGTGTCCTCAAAACATGCCATTGAAATTTAATTTAGCAATTAAATACATACTGATCATAAAATAGGTGTATTTTAGTTGTTGCATGTATGATTGTAATGTATTTTTGAATCAATTTTGCTTTAAACAAAAAGGCTCATGTCACTGACCCAAATACTAGGAAATTCTGTTACTCAAACAGATCATGTGAAGATGATTTTTCAAGCTAGATTCGTGCTATTTGAAGTTCAACCAATCAAACACAACACAGCCTTTAATTAAAAAAAAAAACAAAGACCATACACTACTTGATATATCATTATTCAGATCAGCATCACAAATATCAGTGACTGTAAGTTCACATTGTGCATGTCACCGGCCTGGCCACATGAAGGAATATTATGTATGAGATTGAGGGGTTTTTACATATGCCAGCTTCTCATCATTTGGGATTCACCCTCAGAAACCTGGCAAAAAAGTTGAGTTGAAAGAGAATCTCCTCCTAAGTGAATCCCTGCAGTCCCCGAGCACCGAGAAAGATGAACAGAAGCGCTTCATTAACAGCGGCAACATGATGCTCTTTGTGTGGGGATTTCCACTGTCTCTGACATTCTCGAAAAGCTCAAGCCATCTCATACACACCCTGAGGATGCACTTTAAAGCTTCAGTTTTACAGTGGGTTTCAAACAGAGGAATAAGGAAGAAGAATATTCTCCACTCTAGTCAATATGGCTGAATCTTGCTCTAAATTGAATAAATAGTAGGAAGTTGAAAATAGAGTGAGCTTTCACATGGAAATCTTAAACAATGACTAGAGGTCAGCATGGAAAAGACCTGATGAGACAGTAGTTGCTGTGTTTTGCAGGCCGTGTGTTTAATGCCTATAGTAACACCAATGTTATTGGCACTTACAACAAGAGTAGAAAATGTAGGACTTTCTGTACATGAAATATAAAGTTATTGTCTCTCAAAAGAAAGAGTCGACTCTGAATCATTGAAACGAGTCGTTTTTAAAACGAATCCCAAGCCGACGTCAACCTGAAACATTAACATATTGCCCGCCCACTTGTTGGTCTTTTCTCGTTGGTCTGAATGAAAATGCAAATTCATTCTTTGCCACTAGGTGCCGCTTTTGGAGCGGTAAAAATAGCGGTTTCCATGGAAACGCTGTACACACTTGCTTGTGAGCACTGCGCTCACAAACGCTGCTTTATCAGGCATTGCAGGCAAGATGAAATGAAAATTAGACCAATCGGACCAATCACCGCAGATTAGCGTCAAGCAAAGGAGGGGTTTTTTTGACCTTGCATGCATGTCAGCCTGTTGTTGGGGATTCCCAAAACCAAAATATGAACCTTTCATAACCCATAATAACATAATAACTTTAATATCCAAATTAAAAGCAGTATTCTGTTACCATGCAAACTAATTGATTTCATTTTGAAAAAAAAAAAAAAAGCTATTCACAATAAATAAACACAAAGATGGAATTGGTTTGCAACTTCAATTTGTTCTTGATTGTCTAGGACTTTTTGCCAGCTTTTGATGGGATGATGTGAAACAAGAACAATATATCAAAATGATTTGTGTTGCACAGAGAACATCATTTCAAAGATTTCCCATTGTTTGCTGGCTTGGATGTAAAGGCTCAAACCAATCTTTACAAAACAACAGTGATTTCAGAAACCCGACAGACCTTCCAACGCTCCAGAGCCCTTTGACATATACATATATATTTTCTATTATTTCCTTAAGAATTAGAAAGACAGACAGAATAACAAAAATACTGTTAGATTTAACAAGAATAAACTGTTTCACTGTAAATGCTTTTTTAAGTACATTTTATAATAAGAATGTATATTTAACAAAATGCCAATGATAACAATATAATATTAGATATAGTTTACTGTGAAAAATAAAAACATTATAAAATCCCATCACTTTATATTTAAATAGGTATCTTTCTAAACCAAAAAAAGTTAATGAGATCTAAAAAAAAAAAATACAAATTCAACACCATGTAAAATAGGACAGCTTTTATTTGTCAATTTTAAGCATTTAATTCATTATTAAGCATTTTATAAGCTTTAACCCTCAAGTTGCATTCCACTCATTTTGACTTGGAGAGGATTTTCTTTCCCCAAAAATGCTAGATAATGTTATTGCATTGGACTAAAACGTACTCAAAAATGACCACTGCATCATCATTGAGTCTTTTTTTTTTTTGATTGAATATTGCCAATATTATCCACAAATAATGCTTTTTTTCATTCAAAAACGGAGGTGCATGAGCTCAGATCAGTGAGGCCTACAATCAATCAGTTCCAAAAATAAATACAAAACCTGTGCTAACTGAAAGAAAACAAGCTGACAAAAGATTAAATCCAAGATTTGGTGATAAGAAAGCATAATGAGATATTTACAAGCAATTTTTGACCAGGAACACCAAATTAGACAAATGATTTTCAGCACAGCACAAGAGTTAATTAATTAGCAATATAAAAATGCCTTCCCATGATGCCTGAAGTATTGTCACCATATGTTTAGAAGTGAATTTCATAGAGTAGGAAATAAAGGAAAGAAACATCGTCTGACGTCTGCCACTAGTGCAGTAGATGATCATTTGTGTCATTGTGTCAAACTCACATTGTGGCTCTCAATGCCTCTGAATGGCTTTGATGCAACACAGGTGCCGTTGATATCAGTCTAGTCATAAAGCACATCTCCTGGTAGCAAAGCTCAAGCAGATGACAGGTATTACCAGGGATGATTTGCTCGAAGAATAATTGAGCATGCAATATTGATGTTTTGCAGATGTGTCCTTTTTTGTTCATCTGTATGCATTCTATCACGTTGTTATAGGATGCGTGAGTGATAAGCAGTAGAGTGCAGTATTCCAGCAATGCGACTCCACTCACGTCTTCAGTATACGTGCTCATGTTGAAAGCGAATGGCCTAATTATAGGCGTGCGGCGGGAACGTCTGCACAATGACAAGGTGTCAGTGCATATTGACTGCTGGGCTCCTTCGCTTTTTTTTTTTTTAATCAATTACAATTTCCCTAAAGCCGCTTGTCTCCTTAGTCTGCCGGTTAATAGAGAAGTCACTTCAGACGAGGCCATCTGTTTCATAGCTAAACAGACTACCTAAGGCTCATTTTGCACCATGCTTATGCTCTTTGTCTCTGACATTTTAACATTCATTATAATGCTGAGCCGTACTGTAACGGGGTTGTTCTAGATGGGGATCGAACTCAGGTCTCTCACGTTCAAAGTTACTGAGTCTACTGATTGAGCTAACTCCCAATTAAAGAACCCAAGAGCAGAGGTAGCAAAAAAACAGGGAGTCATTGATCTCCAGCAAAAGGCAATCTTTACTGAAGAAAAGTGCAACAAAAACAAAAGAAGCAGAGCTTCCAAAAACAGAGAAAAGCAAAGCAGAAACTAGAGTCAAAGAACTTCAACAAAACAGACTTAACTTTCAGCAGGCAACTGGTAACATAGGCTCAAGACTGAACAATAAAGCATGACCTAACCCACTTATATAGGGCTAAACACAGGTGTCTCACATCAGGCTTAATGAATGATAGTAATCAGCAGGAACCTGGAGAGAGGCGCCACCTGTTGACCAGGAGGTAAATTAACAGTCCAGTGGTGAGTTCTTACAGGAGTCCCCCCTCTAAGAACGGCTCCTGACGTTCCCTTGATAGAGTCTTTGGGTATGGTGAAAAGATGTAATGAGTGTCGGGTCCAGAATGTCTCGAGCAGACACCCATGAGCGCTCCTCTGGGCCATAACCCTCCCAGTCGACCAAATACTGCACTTTTCCACGGACCTGATGCGAATCCACCAGCCTGTGTACAGTGTAAGCTGGTTGTCCATTGATGATACGGGCAACTGGGGCAGGTTTGGGAGCTGCAGACAGAGAAGAACAAACAACAGGCTTTAATCGAGAGACATGAAATGTTGGGTGGATCCTCATGAACCTGGGCAGAAGCAGACGGTAAGATACTGGATTTATCTTCCTAAGAATCTTAAAAGGGCCGATAAAACGTGGAGCTAGTTTGCGAGATTCCACCCGCAGAGGAAGATCTCTGGTTGACAGCCACACCCTCTGACCTGGACGAAGCATTGGTCCCAACCTCCTGCGCCGGTTTGCCTGCCTCCGCTGTTGTTGAGTGGCTTTCATTAAAGCTGCCTGGGCCTTTTGCCAAGTCCGTCGACAACGGCGAACCAGTTGAGCAGCATCGGGAACACATATCTCCGGTTCCTGTCCAGGGAACAAAAGAGGAGGGAAGCCATATTGGCACTCGAAAGGGGACATGCCTAGGGATGAATGGTAGAGAGTATTATGTGCAAACTCTGCCCAGATTAAACGCGAGCTCCAAGTGGTCTGATTATCTGCTGCCAAGCATCTCAAAGTCCTCTCTATATCCTGATTCACTCTCTCGGTCTGCCCATTTGACTGGGGGTGAAAGCCAGATGACAAGCAGATGTCAGACCCAATGAGACGGCCAAAAGCCTTCCAGAACCGGGAGGTGAACTGAGAACCTCTATCCGAGACCATATCCTGCGGGAAGCCGTGAATCCTGAACACATGCTGCATCAGGAGCTCTGCAGTCTGGCTTTCTGTAGGAAGTTTGGGTAAAGGCAGGAGCTGGCATGCTTTAGAAAATCTATCCACCACCACAAGAATGACTGTATTACCTTGAGATCTAGGTAGGCCTGTGACAAAGTCCATAGATATGTGTGACCAAGGATGTTTAGGGATAGGTAGAGGATGCAGTAATCCGTGAGGGTGGGTTCCGGACTCCTTGTTCTGGGCACACACAGCACAGGCAGCGACAAAATCCTGGACATCTCTTTGCAACTTAGGCCACCAAAACTTCCTCCGGATGAGTTTGCAAGTTCTAGTGGCCCCAGGATGACCAGAGGGAAGGGAATCATGTGCCCACTGCAACACATCAGAGCGTACTTTGTTAGGTCGTCAAGGTCGTCCTGGTGGACCATTACCTGGATCCGACTGCTGCTGCTGGGCCTTCATAATGGCAGCCTCAATGCCCCACTGGATAGCTGCTACTATTCTGGAGGTGGGTAGGATGGGCTCCGGCCTGGACTCCTCCTCTGGTGAATCAAACTGCCTGGAAAGTGCATCTGGTTTTGAATTCTTGGAACCTGGTCGGTAAGAAAGAACAACGTCAAACCGGTTAAAAAACAGCGCCCAGCGTGCTTGGCGGGAATTCAGTCTCTTGGCCTCCCGAATATAGGTAAGGTGTCTGTGGTCTGTCCATATGAGGAAAGTATGCTTGGCCCCCTCCAACCAATGCCTCCACTCCTCTAATGCCACCTTTACGGCCAACAGCTCCCAGTTTCCAATGTCGTAATTCCTCTCAGCTGCAGTTAGTCGATGAGACAAGTAAGCACATGGGTGAAGCCTGTTGTCGACCCTGGCTCTTTGGGACAAGACTGCCCCTACCCCCACATCTGAGGCATCCACCTCCACCACAAAGGGCAACTCTGGATCTGGAAGGGTTAAGATGGGGGCCGATGTGAAGAGTCGTTTCAGCTTGTTAAAAGCTTGATTGGCTTTCTCGGTCCACATGAGTGGCCGGTTAGACTTCTTGGTGAGCGCGGAGAGAGGTTCGGCCACAGAGCTGAAGCTCCTTATAAACCTTCTATAAAAATTGGCAAACCCAAGAAAACGTTGTACTTTTTTCACAGAACCGGGTTGAGGCCATTCTTGCACTGCATGTACCTTGCCAGTATCCATCTGGAGGCTGCCCTTGGAAACAATGAAGCCGAGGAATGGAACTAAGGACACATGAAATTCGCTCTTCTCCAGCTTGACGAAGAGGCTATGTTTAAGTAGCTGGGACAGGACCTGTCGAACATGTTGAATGTGGTCTTGGTAATTACATGAGAATATGAGAATATCGTCAAGATAGACGAAAACGAACTTGTTCAGCATCTCCCTAAGGACATCATTAATGAACGCTTGGAAAACTGCTGGTGCATTGACCAGGCCAAAGGGCATTACCTTGTACTCATAATGGCCAGTCGGGGTGTTGAATGCCGTCTTCCACTCATCACCTTCTCGAATCCTGACCAGATGGTAGGCATTTCTGAGATCCAACTTAGTGAAAATATTAGCACCCTGCAGGATCTCAAAGGCAGTGGTCATCAGGGGCAGGGGGTAGCGATTTTTAATGGTGATGCGGTTAAGACCCCTGTAGTCGATGCAGGGCCTGAGGTCACCATCCTTCTTCTCAACAAAAAAAACCCCCCGCTCCAGCTGGTGAGGTCGAAGGACGAATGAAACCATTATCCAAGGCTTCCTTAAGGTACTTGTCCATAGCAGCCCTTTCAGGGGCCGAGAGGGAGTAAAGTCTACCCCTGGGTGGGCATGCTCCAGGAACCAGGTCTATAACACAGTCATATGGTCTATGCGGAGGAAGGGAGGTGGCTCGAGACTTGCTGAAGACCTCTCTGAGATCAGCATACTCCGGAGGAACTCTGGACAATTCAGGAAGAGACATAGGAGGCATACTACTCTGGGTCTGTGAACTAGGAAGCTTCAGTACCTCTGTGGACTTGGGAACTTGATACGGCTCAGGATGAAGGACAGGGGACCTTGTGATGGCAGATTTGAACTGAGATACAGGTAGCCCTCGAGTGCTAGGTATATCTTGTTTGACATTGACAGGCCACTTGGAGAGTGTTGAAGACCCTGGGAATGACTCAAGAATCTCAGGAGAATGGCAAAAAGAGAGAGCAGAGGTTCTGCCACAGAGCTGAAGCTCCTTATAAACCTTCTATAAAAATTGGCAAACCCAAGAAAGCGTTGTACTTTTTTCACAGAACCGGGTTGAGGCCATTCTTGCACTGCATGTACCTTGCCAGTATCCATCTGGAGGCTGCCCTTGGAAACAATGAAGCCGAGGAATGGAACTAAGGACACGCTCTTCTCCAGCTTGACGAAGAGGCTATGTTTAAGTAACTGGGACAGGACCTGTCGAACATGTTGAATGTGGTCTTGGTAATTACATGAGAAAATGAGAATATCGTCAAGATAGACGAAAACGAACTTATTCAGCATCTCCCTAAGGACATCATTAATGAACGCTTGGAAAACTGCTGGTGCATTGACCAGGCCAAAGGGCATTACCTTGTACTCATAATGGCCAGTCGGGGTGTTGAATGCCGTCTTCCACTCATCACCTTCTCGAATCCTGACCAGATGGTAGGCATTTCTGAGATCCAACTTAGTGAAAATATTAGCCCCCTGCAGGATCTCAAAGGCAGTGGTCATCAGGGGCAGGGGGTAGCGATTTTGAATGGTGATGCGGTTAAGACCCCTGTAGTCGATGCAGGGCCTGAGGTCACCATCTTTCTTCTCAACAAAAAAAAACCCCGCTCCAGCAGGTGAGGTCGAAGGACGAATGAAACCATTATCCAAGGCTTCCTTAAGGTACTTGTCCATAGCAGCCCTTTCAGGGGCCGAGAGGGAGTAAAGTCTACCCCTGGGTGGGCATGCTCCAGGAACCAGGTCTATAACACAGTCATATGGTCTATGCGGAGGAAGGGAGGTGGCTCGAGACTTGCTGAAGACCTCTCTGAGATCAGCATACTCAGGAGGAACTCTGGACAATTCAGGAAGAGACATAGGAGGCATACTACACTGGGTCTGTGAACTAGGAAGCTTCAGTACCTCTGTGGACTTGGGAACTTGATACGGCTCAGGATGAAGGACAGGGGACCTTGTGATGGCAGATTTGAACTGAGATACAGGTAGCCCTCGAGTGCTAGGTATATCTTGTTTGACATTGACAGGCCACTTGGAGAGTGTTGAAGACCCTGGGAATGACTCAAGAATCTCAGGAGAATGGCAAAAAGAGAGAGCAGAAACACAGTTAGTTCCCCAACCTTTAACAACACCTCTAGACCAGTCAATGTGTGGGTTGTGACAAGTTAAGAACTAGGGGGAGTTCAGGTGACTGAATCAGAAAAAAATGCATTAATTCCTTATGACACCCAATTTTAAACTGAAGGAATGAGGTGCAGTGACTGACCTGTCCTGACCCCAGAGGTCTGCCATCTAGAGCCGTGATGGTTAGAGGTTTCTGGAGGAGTACGGATGGAATGCCCAAACGTCTGGCAACATCCAAATCCAAAAAGTTCCCAGCAGCCCCAGAGTCAATGAAAGCACCAAGCTGGTGATGCTGGTTGTTGTGGAAGATGGTGGCTTGGATTGTAACTCCAGAGGTTGCAGGATGGGGGAAGATCTTTACTCTCGTTCCAGTTCCCCCTTTCCTGGACGAGAACTGGCTTTTCCCGACAATTCAGGGCAGTTGGATCGGAAATGTCCAGACTTGCCACAGTACAGACAGCGGCGCTCCCTCAGCCGTCGATCCCCTGAGGTCCCCATCCTTCTTCTCAACAAAAAAAAACCCCCGCTCCAGCAGGTGAGGTCGAAGGACGAATGAAACCATTATCCAAGGCTTCCTTAAGGTACTTGTCCATAGCAGCCCTTTCAGGGGCCGAGAGGGAGTAAAGTCTACCCCTGGGTGGGCATGCTCCAGAAACCAGGTCTATAACACAGTCATATGGTCTATGCGGAGGAAGGGAGGTGGCTCGAGACTTGCTGAAGACCTCTCTGAGATCAGCATACTTAGGAGGAACTCTGGACAATTCAGGAAGAGACAGGAGGCATACTACTCTGGGTCAGTGAACTAGGAAGCTTCAGTACCTCTGTGGACTTGGGAACTTGATACAGCTCAGGATGAAGGACAGGGGACCTTGTGATGGCAGATCCCTTATGACACCCAATTTTAAACTGAAGGAATGAGGTGCAGTGACTGACCTGTCCTGACCCCAGAGGTCTGCCATCTAGAGCCGTGATGGTTAGAGGTTTCTGGAGGAGTACGGATGGAATGCCCAAAGGTCTGGCAACATCCAAATCCAAAAAATTCCCAGCAGCCCCAGAGTCAATGAAAGCACCAAGCTGGTGATGCTGGTTGTTATGGAAGATGGTGGCTTGGATTGTAACTCCAGAGGTTGCAGGATGGAGGAAACTCTTTA
>NW_015548217.1:1772821-1774622 GCF_001515605.1 Sinocyclocheilus anshuiensis | reverse complement strand
GAACCTGGAGAGAGGCACCACCTGTTTACCAGGAGGTAAATTAACAGTTCAGTGGTGAGTTCTTACACGTACATACAACTTAAAGGGGCTCTGAGTTGGATTAAACCCGGAGAAAAGCATTAGCTGTTCTTTTGTAACCTACTTTCTTTGATTTATTTTTATGCACTTTTAATTAAATAATGCACACTAGCCACGGCACAATCTATTGTAGGTGTGTTGACATTTTGAGTGTGCTTTCAACACACTCTATAACACAAGGTCAGTAGGTCTCTTAAAATATCAGATAATTTGACATTGTAAAATGTCATGCGGTGTGACAAGACCATACACTTATGAATCATTATGATAATTAGTGATTTTTAGCAGTCGACTGATATATATATCACCAATGCCGATATATATTTGTCCGATATTTGTCTTTTTTTGACATTGTAAAATGTCATGCGGTGTGACAAGACCACGATATTTAGTGGTCAACAGATATATTGCCAATGCCGATATATTGGCCGATATTTGCCATTTTTTATGATTATGATAATTAGTGGTTTTTAGTGGTCGACCGATATATCACCAATGCCAATATATCGGCCGATATTTGCCAGTTTCCTTAAAGCGTATTCCTTTCTATTATTAGTAATGTAAAGGCAAACACCATTATACTTTTTCATATAATCTACTGGTGGCATTCAGCAAAAACATGTTTATTTTGTTTAGACATGTCTATTAATATCTAATAAATATGTTAATTCCACAAACTTCAGAAACTTTAGCGAACTGTTAAACTTACAATTCTAAGATATAAACTGTGAGATATAAACTCAAATCAATTCAAGTTTATTTGTATAGCGCTTTTCACGATGCAAATCGTTGCAAAGCAGCTTTACAGAAAATTAAAGATTCGACATTATATTTAGTAATAGCTTATCAGTGGTGACTATCTCAATTTGATGTCCATTATAGCAAAATTTGGTAGTTTTGTATGTTGTCTGAGGGTTGGCATCATCTGAGGCCTTCTGGGGGGTTGGCATCATCAACCCAAGCAAAAGAATGAAAATATGCATTTGATCAGATGTTACTGAAGTACAAGGTTATGAGATACATTATGTGAATGCTTGGCTAAAGAGATGTGTCTTTAATCTATAGATTTAAACAGAGAGAGTGTGTCTGAGCCCCGAATGTTATCATGAAGACTATTCCAGAGTTTGGGAGCCAAATATGAAAAAACTCTACCTCCTTTAGTGAACTTTGCTATCCTAGGTACTAATTTTGCAACCTAAGGGAGCGTGATGGATTGTAGCGTGATAGAAGACTAGTTAGGTACGCAGGAGCTAAACCATTTAGGGCCTTAAAAGTAAGTAGTAATATTTTGTAACTGATACAGCACTTAATAGGTAGCCAGTGCAGAGAATGTAAAATCGGGGTAATATGATCATGTTTTTTTGACCTGGTAAGGACTCTAGCAGCTGCAACTAGATCCTAGTATTAGCGCTTTATCAACATTAACCAATAGGTTTGATAGGAAATCTGCAAATTCTTTTAGGAAATCTTTATACGGCCCTGGTGGTCTATACACAGTAGCCAGAGCAAGAGATACGATAGATTTATTTTGCATATCTGACAGTGTAACATTAAGCATTAGTATTTCAAATGAGTTAAACCTGTATGCTGTCTTCTGAGTAACATTGAGAATATCACTATATATTGTTGCAACACCGCCGCCACGACCACTCTGACGGGGCTCATGCTTATAACAGTAGCTTGGTGGAGTAGACTCATTTAGACCAATATAATCATTTGGTTT
>NW_015548217.1:1767764-1772777 GCF_001515605.1 Sinocyclocheilus anshuiensis | reverse complement strand
TTCATTTATTTTGCATTTTTCCGGTTTAATCACGATCAGGTTTTTTCTAGATCCTGCATTAAATTTATATTGTGTATATAGCCGCCTGCGAGCTTCAGTGTAAATATTGCGTCAGTATCAAATCAATTTGAGCGCGATTTAAACGTGGATGAAATTGGACTTTGAGCTTTGTAACTTTGCAGATCTTTTTTATGCTCAAACAGCAACATTACAGACTAACTAAAGTTTGCACTCTGAATAATTGCTATATTTAAATCGTTTCACTGTATTAAAATACAACATATCTGAACATTTCTGTTCAGTCACCATTATAAAAGAAACTCAATTTTCCACTCTTCATTAATGCATTAATAAGAGCATACATTATAAAGAAAATGAAACTTTAGGAAAAAAGAGGTGTATATGTGCCAAGTTCTTAAATATTGAGTGTTTTTCGAACAACCTAGTATGAGAGCCTGTTCTAGTACACCCCCAAAACAAAATCAAGACTTTGTAAAAGAGCATAATAAGACCCCTTTAAGGGATTATAATGTGAGCATAATCAACCATTCCTGAACACTCTCTCTCACAAAACACACACAAAAACAACAACAAAAAAATTATCTTTTTAAGAATGCACTCATATTTTTCACTCTCCCTTACAAATGTAGTAAACACCCAGTGAGTTTTGGGTCTGAGGGAGAATAATATGTAAGCGGAGAAGAGAGGGGAAGATTGATCACACATTTTTCCAAAGTATTATGGAAATATGCTTGCAGGACAAAGCAGAAAATCTTCTATCTGACTTTAAAGTGTTCGAAGAACCATCTTAGCCTACAAAATCCTTTTTATAAAACCAAGAGATGCATTTCCAGCCTGAGGCATTTGTCTGTGTGTGACATCTCTGATCAATCAATGGAAATTTTCCATCGTCTTGCCAGGGAGGAAATCAGGGACGAAGTTTATGTTAAATTCTGCTGGTGTACTCAGAGTCAGCACAGCACGAAAGTGCAGGTCCGACCTTGTGTTTCGACCCCATTACTTTACAGACCTTCAAACTTACAGGACTGACGGCAGGCAGGAGGCGTTTCATTCAGCTGCCGTCCTCTCCGGCTCAGATACACTTACACTACTGATGGAACTGTTGAAACTCTCCATGACTCTTGTAAAACCCTGGGGTCATTCTTTACGTTATCATTTTCCATCTCATACCGTCACCCTTGGGTAGTTAATAATCTTGAGTAGTCAGTTCTCCATATTTCAAGGTGTACTTTTTTTTCTTCTTTTTTTAATCAATGTACAAAGCAGGTATAACTCAGGGTTAGAGAAGTAACATTTACCTGGTACTGCCCAGATTAAGTGAAGGAGGGTCAAGTGTCATTCAGAATTGAATGTAGAATCCTTTCAAATTACAAAATCAATTCCTAAATGTCACTGAGTTAGCAAACAGAATGCAGAATTGCAATTCAACTTTTACTGTAAAGAGGTATAATTAAAATGTATTGGAACTCCAATATAATCTGTAATTTGACTGTATTTTTAAAATAGGAGAGCACATTTTGTCAAGTCTAACTTTGATGACTGTCTTGACAGTCTTGTTTGAAAGTTTTGAAAACAAAAATAAAAATCTTTAAAACTTTGAAAGTTTATATGCTTTATTGACAGAGAGACTAATGGATTGATGGATGGATGGATATTTTTCAGGAAAATTCAAAATCCTTAAAAGTTTGAATGTTTACATGCTTTATGTACAAAGAGAATAAAGGATAGATGGATGGATGAACGGACAGATTGATGATAGTTGTTCAGAGGGATGGATGAATGGATGGACAAACAAGGATAGATGATTGATGGTCAGATGAAAGGATAGATGGATGAATGAATAGATGGATGGACGAATAAATGCTCAGATGGATGGATGGACGGACAGAAGAAGGGATTGATGATAGTTGGATGGATGGATAGATGTCAGATAGATGGATGGATGGATGGATGGATGGACAGATGAATGGTTGGGTGGGTGGATGGATGGATGGATTGATGTTGGATAGATGGACAGATGGATGGATGGACAGACGAACGGATTGATGATAAATGGATGGATTGACAGATAAACGGATTGATAGATGGTTGGATGGATGGATGGATGGATGGACAGACGAATGGATTGATAGATGGTTGGATGGATGGATAGATATAGGATAGATGATGGATGGATGGATGAATTTATGGATGGATGGACAGATAGATGGACAGATGGACGGATGGATGGGCGGATGGTAGGAGATGGATAGATGATAAATAGACAGACAGACAGGTCTCTAAATGACTCCAGTTTAACTTAGTTAAAAATATTTCTGTAATTTTCAATTAATCAAATTGAAATTCAGCCCACAGATTATTGACATTAAAGGGCTAATCCAAATTAACGAGTCTCCAATATGGAATATTTGAGAGAGAGATGTGCATCAATATTGCATGAGGTCATGTTAACCTCCTTAACGGCGCTGCCCTCTTTATGCCTGAAAACGGAGGCTATTTTCTCCTGTGCACAGGAAATAGAAGCTATTCTCATCTCGGCATGTCCTGGGGTGATACCTATGGACAAACCTGTCTGCAGGTGTCATGTGTTCCTCTCAGCAGTGGACAGCTGATGCGCTGGAGGTTGACATGCTGAATAATTGATGCTCTTGAGTTAGTATGTTCTGGTAAGCCAGCAGAGGAGTATTAAAAGAGGTCTGGGCTCCTGCTGCCTGTACATGTAAAGGATAAGAGGACTAAAGCCATGGGGGACATTAGCATTTCACAGACACATGAAGGCATTACTTGTAGTCTACCAGTGGATTTTTCTCCTCATTTGAGATTTTTCTCCTCACCAGTTGCCTGCATGAAAAATGTGTTAGAATGTGCATGTAAAACTCAGTGGGATTCGCTTTTGTTTATGGCTGCCATTGACCATGGGATAATGATAAAAGCTAATGAGAATAGATTGTGAAACAGCTTAGAGGCTTTTTGAAATGAGTTTGCATGACAGTTTCTATTACATTACATTACAAATGCATACTCATTTTTTTATTCATTTAGTTCCTTCTTTTTATTTAATTTATTTATTTTTGCAATTGCCCTTTGAATGCTTGTGTCTTCCAATAATTCTCAAGAATCTGGACAGGGTGTCACAGCGTCTATGGCAGTGTTTCTCAACTGACTCTCCTAGTCTGCTTCAATAAGGTTAAAGACAGGAAAACAAAATTTTAAATGACTGGATACAATTGAGAAAAAGGACTAAAAAAACACCTATAATGCACAAAATTCTTGGAGCTGTCAAAAGTCCACTGGATAATGCAAAATGAAGAGTTTTAGATCATTGCATTTCAGCTGAGTATGATGATGAGTTTTTGTCCGTTTAATGCATTGGACCCAAATGACTTTCATTGTATGGACCATACAATGAACCATACGATTCTTTCTTTCCGATGTAAAATGTGATGTCCAATTTAAAGTCCTGAAGAAAACCACTGATCTCTGGCCAATAACCAACTCACTGAACCCATGTAAATTGTTCCTGAGCTCTATGACTTTTAACCAGAACAGTGAATCCGGATATAGAAGATTTAAAAAGAAAGGGGAAAATGATTCAGATGTCCTCTGTGATCAACAGATGTGTGTTATGTCTCAGCAGAAGCTGTGAAGGAGTAGCCTATAGGCAACCGTGTCAGGTTACATTCGAGTACAGTCTCGTTTTATTAATTTGAAACAGGTATAAATTGATAGTCCTGGGACAGGTTAATGGAATCATCATTTCCTGTGTGAAATCTAATTTATTATTAGGAAGTGCAGTGTGATTACATGACTTGCCTCAGGTCTGAGATCTGATATTTCGCATATATCTTGCATAATATTTCAAAAGAGGAACAAAATTTCATTTTGCACCCATTTGGTCCCATTGCATCCCATCCGAACGGCTCATTATTTAAAGGGGTCATGAAATGCATTTTCTGAGAGTGAAGGCTGGGTTAAACATTAACCCAACCGCTGTGTCAAAACAGCCCAATTGCTGGGTTTGTCCCTATTTTACCCAGCACTGGGTTGTATTTAACCCAGCATTTTTAAGAGTGTAACCTCTCATAAGTGTAAATATAAAGATTCTCCATCTTATGACCCCGTTAAGTTAAAACACATGTTTGTGCACCACTTCAGATGATGGTAGACAGACGAGACACATTTGTACGATAACTTCCCACTTGCCTATCGATGATTTGTTCACGTCTGCCAGGCACGAGACGAATGCTGGAAGAAAAGAAGAATTGAATTCTGTGCCGTGACTGTTTATAATGATGATGAACACCGGTATCAATCGCAGGTCATCGGAGACACATCCAGACCCTAAGAAATGGCAGCATATTGATTTCCTGTTTTGAAATGTCTGTGGCGCTTAGTACCCTGCCATTATCCCCAATTTAAATTAGGACCTGTCATAGCGTGCAATGGATCGTCCTTGCGGGATAGTCGTAGTAAAACGAAGCCGGTGCTGACTTTGAAACTTTGTTTTCGGGGAGGGATGTCATCCTCGGCTAGGTCAGAAAACACATCAGAGGGCTCTGGTGCCTCTATGGATGATTAGCTCCAGAATTGGTTAACTGACATCCATTTTGTAAGAGATCAAACCGGCAGATTCGCTCATTAGCGCCGAAGCTGTACGGCCCGTGTGACTCTGGGTTAATGTTGATGTTTCCTCCATTATCATGTGGTTGTTCATCATTAGCCAGACCTGCATTGTGTTTAAAACCCAGTCTCCATTTATAGGCCAAACAACACCTGTACCTTCTCCTCTGGTGACCTGGAAGCTATAATGAAAAGTGGCTGGAGGAAAATCAACTCAACCTCATTACTAGAGAAAACGAGTTTCGTTTCCTTAGTCAGGTGAGTTTGCTCGAATAACAGGACTGGATCATCCCATTAGCACTCTGTTAAAGGGTTAGTTCACCCAAAAATGAAAATTCTGTCATTAATTACTCACCCTCGTGTTGTTCGAAA
>NW_015548217.1:1750407-1767053 GCF_001515605.1 Sinocyclocheilus anshuiensis | reverse complement strand
GCCGAAATTAAGAAATATATCATGATATAAATTTTTGGCCATATTGTCCAGCCCTATTCGAAACCCGTGAGACCTTCGTTCATCTTCGGAACACAATTTAAGATATTTTTGATTAAATCTGAGGGCTCTCTGACCCTCCCATGCGCAAAGAAAACACAAATAACGACTTTATTCCACATTTTCGTCTCTACTGCGTCACTTTGGACGCGCGCTCATGACAGTACCATGACGCGAGCATGTGGCCGCGCCGGCGCTGACCCAGATCTGGCGTGATGACGTCATTACGCCGGATTTGGGTCAGCGCCGCCACATGCTCGCATCATGGTACTGTCGTGAGCGCGTGTCCAAAGTGACGAAAATGTGGAATAAAGTCGTTATTTTTGTTTTCTTTGCACAAAAAAGTATTCTCGTAGCTTCGTAACTTTACAGTTGAACCACTGATGTCACACGGACTACTTTGTCGATCATCTTGGTACTTTTCTGTACCTTGAACGTGGTAGTTACCTTGCTGTCTATGGGAGGGCCAGAGAGCCCTCAGATTTCATCAAAAATATCTTAAATTGTGTTCCGAAGATGAACGAAGGTCTTACGGGTTTCGAACAACACGAGGGTGAGTAATTAATGACAGAATTTTCATTTTTGGGTGAACTAACCCTTTAATGACCTTTAATCTGTCTATCTCTGTGACCTAGTGCTGACCTAGTACTCACCACTTAGTATACGCTACTGATCAATGCTGAATCAAGACCACTAATAAAAGAGCTCACTTTGGACATCTTTCTTCATTGATGACCATTCAAACGTGTATTCTGATTAAATATTTTGCAAGCAACATGTATATTAAGCTAATATTTTAGTGTAGCAGATGTTTTTCCAGCGCCTGGTTTCTAGAGGGCTTTTAAAAGTGTAGAACGGGTTTATCTAATATTTATGTCATTTGAATAATTCATTTTAAATAACAGAAATTGGTCACAACTTGGGAAAGTTTGGAAGGCTTGAATATATGTTCTGGTGGTTTCATCAGTCACTGAACACTATCCTTCAGCTCCACAATAATCAATCACATGATCTTTCCCTGAATATTGATTATATTCTCCTGGTGTCATACAGACCTCCTTGTAAAGTACAAGTTATTAATGTTTTTGAGAAGTCTCTTCCGCTCGCCAAGGCTGCATTTATTTGAAGTCTTCAGTATGGTGGCGTATTTCCAACTAAAACGAAATATAGAATACCCAGGTAAAAATAAAGTGTACTTGAATGCACTAAAAACGGATTCGGACTTTAATCAAAAATGTAAAATATGATTACAATTTAAAATAGCTGTTTTCCATGTGAATCTATTGTAAAATGTAATTCATTGCTGGGATCAAAGCTGAATTTTCAGCATCATTACTCCAGTCCTTCAGAAATCATTCTAATATGCTGATTTGCTGCTCAAGAAACATTTCTGATTATTATCACTATGCAAAAAACCGCTAAGAGTGAACTGCAGTGTTGTTTATTTGTGCTTTCTGCATTGCCTCAATACTGGATTCACTATATTCGCTGAATGATGCAATATTTAATAAGGACAAACTTCTGCAAAGTAAAACAGCAATTGTGCCTATTTATTAGGCAGAAACAACATGCCTCAAATATTTGAATGCTTGTTTTGTGCCATTTAGCTCATTTGCTCTAATAGTTTGCGTGAGCTTTGCTGTGCCTGGTTTGGAACACCATTAGCGCAGTGAGTGGATAGTGAGCTGCAGTTTGTTTGTGAGCTGATGTCAGTTAATTGCTGAACGTCGGGGTCTTGTTTTAATGGTGCTGGAGTCCACATAAAAGAGTAATGGTGATGTGAACCACAGTACAACACACAGTAACAAGCTGAGCAGCCAATCAGAGCTCTCTGAACCGATCACATGCTCATTTCTGTCTCATAATCCGCCACTTTTCTGCATACTCTCTATGAGTCAAATGACTTTAGCAGTGAATCATTCAGAAGAACATCATGGCATGAAATAACAAGGATCACCTTCTGTTTTTTAAAAGATGTCTCTTCTGCTCACCAAGGCTGATTTATTTGATCGAAAAATATTGTACAAATTGTGAAATATTATTAGAGTTTAACATAGCTGTTTTATATGAGAATATATGTTAAAATGTAATTTATTCCTGTGATCAAAGCTGAATTTTCAGCATCATTACTCCAGTCTTCAGTGTCACATGATCCTTCAGAAATCACTCTAATATGCTGATTTGCTGCTCATGAAACATTTCTGATTATTATCCAAATTAAAAACAGTTGTGCTGCTTCATATTTTTTGAGGAAACTGTGATACATTTTATTTTTCAGGATTCTTGGTTGAATAGAAAGTTCAAAATAACAGGATTTATTTGAAATAGAAATCTTTTGTGACATAAATGTCTTTACTGTCACTTTATTTAATGCATCATTGATCAATAAAAAATATTAATTTCTTTCAAACAAAATCTTACTGTGTTATATATAAATCACATATTCTTTAAACAAACATCCATGTGCTGTTAGATTTCCCAGGTTGCTCTGATGACAGGGTTTGTGTTCTCACAGTAATGATGCTGAGGAAATAACGACCAGGGTCTTTGATCCTCAGGTCCTGGTGCAGCAGCAACGTAAAGGCAGTAAATGGGGTTGAAGGAGAGGTCTAACTCCTGCTCCTTTTGTGCATTGTGAACATTTCCTACTTTTAGTGTGAGACTTTTGCTTTGTCCCTCGAGTCTGAATCTTCCGAGGTACGTGTTGTGTGTGTTTAAAGTCATAAATCAAAGGAAGAAACCTTTGATTTAACTTACAATGTGACTTTTTTTCTCACACTGGGACTTGCTCAAAATTAAATTTTTCGTTTTTTAAGTTGATATAGAACCAGGCCTTTGTAAAACTGAATTTTAGAGTTTATAAGAAATTATATATTCTCTCTACTACTACAGACGGTTGAAATGTCATTGTCATTTTACCTCAGCAATCTGTATGCTTACATAATTACAGAATCTATGCACTCTATATTTAGCTAGCATTCTGGATTTCAGTGTATTTAGAACTGACTACTCTAAAGGGGAAAATGACGAAATAGCCATATATTCTTGGTGAATGGATTACTGAATCTCTTTGATGGAGATGACACAGAATAATCTGACCTGTATCTTCCTGTGGTGAGTGGGTCAAAAACAAACCAAACATGAGGAGAACATACTGTCTTGAAGGAGGCTTTAATGCTCCATTTTTATTACCATTGAGGACACCGGCAGCCTAACAGATCCAGAGTTTATGCTGCTAGAATGTTGGATCAAATCCAGTCATGCCTTATGTAAGCAAAGCTTTTTTTCCACAGTCTAGTTGGAAATATTTATTACTAAGCAGAATAAGATCATCTGTGCACATCACTCAAGCTTTTGAGAGTTGGACGTTGTGCTGAGATGCTATAAATGACTGTGATGGAAGAGAGTTTGGTTTTGTGCTGGTGTTTATGAGGTTTATGGACCAGATGGAGGGTGGAATAGAACGGAAATGTTCCTCGCTTCTTTTAGGAGGCCATGTGGCCAAGATGACATTAATATTATACTGCTTTATGTAGAAGGACACTCAACGCTGCCAGAGGTGATCAGACAAATGACATTAGCTGTTTGTTTGTGCTTTGATAGATAGATAGATAGATAGATAGATAAATAGATAGATAGATAGATAGATAGATAGATAGATAGATAGTGTAGGATGTGCAGCTGTCTCATACAGGTGTAATTTTCTTTGTAATTAGCTACTGTACTGTAGAAAGCAGAAAGAATATAGAGACTATATATCAAAGGAGATTTCCTAATAATAAAAAATGATATTGTGAGATTAAAAATATTAATTCACCAAGCATCAAAAAACTAATTGGAAACCATGTCATGGGACAAATGCTTATAGTGGCAGAAATCGTTCAAGTTGTTTACTACTTTACATTTTTAATTAACAATGCAAAACATACTAGAGGAAGGCAAATGCGAGTCAGTCATCGGAACGGATATCTGTGGGTGATGAATGAGCTGTCATGTCCAATTGTTCCAGGCCCTCGCTCTCTCTGACACCCACTCCATCTCCTGAGTGCTGAGCCACAAGCCAGGGGTCAGAGGTCATCTGAACACGCTTATCTGGGAGGGGCAGCAGGTGAGCGCTTGTCCAACCTGAGCTATCTATCTATCGTTCTGTCTGTCTATAGTTCTGTTGCTCTGTCTAACGCTCTTTCTCTAGTTCTGTCTATCTTCATTGATCTGTCACTCTCTTTTCTATCACTCTATCTGTCTGTCGCTCTGTCTTTCATTCTATCTGTCACACTGTTTTGATCTATCGCTCTGTCTATCTGCCGCTGTCTTTCGTTCTATCTCTCACTCTCTTTTGATCTATCACTCTGTCTATCTGCCGCTCTGTCTTTCGTTCTATCTCTCACTCTCTTTTGATCTATCGCTCTGTTTATCTGCCGCTCTGTGTTTCGTTCTATCTGTCACTCTCTTTTGATCTATCGCTCTGTCTATCTGCCGCTCTGTTTCGTTCTATCTGTCACTCTATTTTGTTCTATCTATCGCTCTGTCTATCTGCCGCTCTGTGTTTCGTTCTATATGTCACTCTCTTCTGTTCTATCTATCGCTCTGCTGCTCTGTCTTTCGTTCTATCTGTCACTCTCTTTTGTTCTATCAATTGCTCTGCTGCTCTGTCTTTCATTCTATCTGTCACTCTCTTCTGTTCTATCTATCGCTCTATCTATCTGTCACTCTGTCTTTCGTTCTATCTGTCACTATTGTTTGTTCTGTTCTATTTTTCGCTCTGTCTATCTGCCGCTCTGTGTTTCGTTGTATCTGTCACTCTCTTTCGTTCTATCTTTCGCTCTGTCTATCTGCTGTTCTCTTTCGTTCTATCTCTCACTCTCTTTTGATCTATCGCTCTGTTTATCTGCCGCTCTGTTTCGTTCTATCTGTCACTCTATTTTGTTCTATTTATCGCTCTGTCTATCTTCTGCTCTGTGTTTCGTTCTATCTCTCACTCTTTTGTTCTATTGTTCGCTCTGTCTATCTGCCGCTCTGTGTTTCGTTCTATCTGTCACTCTCTTTTGTTCTATTTATCGCTCTGTCTATCTGCCGCTCTGTGTTTCGTTGTATCTGTCACTCTCTTTCGTTCTATCTTTCGCTCTGTCTATCTGCTGTTCTCTTTCGTTCTATCTCTCACTCTCTTCTGTTCTATCTATCGCTCTGCTGCTCTGTGTTTCGTTCTATCTCTCACTCTCTTTTGATCTATCGCTCTGTTTATCTGCCGCTCTGTTTCGTTCTATCTGTCACTCTATTTTGTTCTATTTATCGCTCTGTCTATCTTCTGCTCTGTGTTTCGTTCTATCTCTCACTCTTTTGTTCTATCTATCGCTCTGTCTATCTGCCGCTCTGTGTTTCGTTCTATCTGTCACTCTCTTCTGTTCTATCTATCGCTCTGCCGCTCTCTCTTTCATTCTATCTGTCACTCACTTTTGTTCTATCTATCACTCTGTCTATCTGCCGCTCTGTGTTTCATTTTATCTGTCACTCTCTTTTGTTCTATCTATCGGTCTGTCTATCTGCCGCTCTGTGTTTCGTTCTATCTGTCACTCTCTTCTGTTCTATCTATCGCTCTGCTGCTCTGTATTTCGTTCTGTCACTCTCTTTTGTTCTATCAATTGCTTTATCTGTCACTCTCTATTTTTCTATCACTTTATCTGTCTGTCTCTCTGCCTTTCATTCGGTCAGTCTTGTTCTATCTGTCACTCTATCTATCTGTCACTCTGTCTTTCATTCTATCTGTCACTCTCTTTTGTTCTATCTATCACTCTATCTATCTGTCACTCTGTCTTTCGTTCTATCTGTCACTATTGTTTGTTCTATCTATCTTTCTATGTGTCTGTTGCTCTGTCTTTCATTCTATGTCACTTTCTTTTGTTCTATCAATTGCTCTGTCACTGTTTTGTTCTATATATCACTCTATCTATCTGTTGCTCTGTCTTTCATTCTGTCTGCCACTATATTTTGTCTTTTATCTATTGCTCTGCCTATCTGTTTGTCTGTCTTTAATTCTGTCACTCTCTTTTGTTCTATCTATTGCTCTATATATCTGTCACTCTGTCTTTAATTCTATATGTCACTCTCTTTTTTCTGTCTTTCTGTCTGTCTATATCTAACACTCTGTCTTCCGTTCTTTCACTCTATTTGTCGCTCTATATCTATCACTTTATCTGTCTACAGCTCCACCGCTCTGTCTTTAGTTCTGTCTATCACCCTATCTGTTGCTCTATATCTATGTATCACTCTATCTGCCTATCACTCTGTCACTCTATATATTGCTCTAGTTGTCTGTTGCTCTATCTATCTCTATCTATCAATTGCTCTATCGATCCCTCTGTCTATCACTGTCTTTTGCTCTATATATGGCTCTCTTTTGTTATATCTTTCACCCTAATTATCGCTCTATTTCAATCACACATCTTTTGCTCTATATGTCTATAGCACTCTGTCTATCTATCGCTGTTTCTGTCTATTGCTCCGTCTTGTTCTATATATCACTCTGTCATCTGTCTATCACTCTGTCTATCTATCTATCGCTATATCTGTCTAACGTTTTGTTCTATTTATCAGTCTATCACTCTTTTTTTCATTCTATCCATCCTTGCACCCATCCATCTTCTTGTAGGCCATAAATTTACCACTTACAATATGTAATGCACCTATTGCATTAGATTGATTTATTATTCACCTAAAGCTTCTTTGTTGAAGAATGAAAGACATAAATGTAAAGAATCTGTGCACTGAGCATATCACTTCAGTCTCCAAATATTAGCTTTCTATGTGTGAATCAGACAGTTGATGTAACACTGACTCTCCAAGTCCATAGATGATCACAGTTATTCTTTAAGTGTTTGGGAGCTTGAGAGAGCCATTTCAATTTTACTGCTAAGCTGCTGCATATTAAAAGAGAGCCATTCCACTCTCGTGAACAGTAAAGTGGAATCGATCCCAAATCCATGCAACAGTTGGGGGATTTTGTGCTTAACAGGGAATTACAGAAGGCTGCTATGTACAGCATTACTGGATAGAACTGTCTAAAATAATCCTTGCAAACTGAATTCAGAGCTCACAGCTCCACATTTAATAGCATGCATATTTTGATAACCCTGTCTTGGAAATCCCTTCCAATATAACAGTTTTGATACTTCAGCGTTAATTGAATCCTGGGATCATTTGTGTCATGGATGCTACGCAAAGCCAGAAAATTTCATTACTTAGATACTGAATCCTGACATAACCTGACAGTAATACATTTCTCTGTCCTGGAAAGGTGTTTCAGAGATAGATTTCTTCTCATAGCAACAATATATTCTCAGTGACATTACCCTATAAGCAGTTGATTGCGTAACAGTAAAATAAAAGAGATTTACGTATATGAATACTTATTAATCATTCTTCCTCTGGTGATATATTATACTGTCTTACATAATATGTTGTAAAGGTGCAGCTGTTATTACAGTTAAGTGGAAGTGCATAATAGGCAGTGCTTTATGAGTTTCACTCCTGGACTGAAACAAAAGCAGATTTGTTTTGAGCCATTGATCAGGTGTCTGGTTTTAATTCCATAAAGCTCAGCTGTACATTGAGATAAAGCTAGTTAGTTTTGGTCATAGAAAACAAAGGAAATGTGAAAGAAGAGGAGCTAAGAAATGTAAAGACCAAAACACGTACAACATGAGGATAATAAGCAATCTGCAAGTGCAAAGTGTATCCAAATAAAAATATATGTCTATCGCTCAATCCTTCTGTCTTTCTATCCCTTGTTCTATCTGTCTATCTATCTATCTATCTATCTATCTATCTATAATAAGCAATCTGCAAGTGCAAAGTGTATCCAAATAAAAATATATGTCTATCGCTCAATCCTTCTGTCTTTCTATCCCTTGTTCTATCTGTCTATCTATCTATCTATCTATCTATCTATCTATCTAATGCTCTGTCAACCACTCTATCCTATCTACCATTCTATAGCTTTATCTACCCTTCTATATCTATCTATCTATCCTTTTATCTATATCATTCTGTCACTCTATCTAATGCTCTGTCTACCACTCTATCTATCTATCTATCTATCTATCTATCTATCTATCTAATGCTCTGTCAACCACTCTATCCTATCTACCATTCTATAGCTTTATCTACCCTTCTATATCTATCTATCCTTTTATCTATATCATTCTGTCACTCTATCTAATGCTCTGTCTTCCACTCTATCTATCCTTCTATTTATCCTATTATCTATATATATAGATAATCCTATCCATCTATCTATCTATCTATCGTTCTGTCACTCTATATGTGTGTGTGTGTGTGTGTGTGTGTGTGTGTGCGTGCCTGCGTGCGTGCGTGCGTGTTCGGTGATGTATACATATAGATGATGTATGTGTGTTTGCAAATGAAATCAAGATCAGATACAGAATTTCACATATTGCGGACAGTAATGTTTGCTCTGACTCGTAGCTCCCACATTCCCAGAATGCCACATTGCCACACATTTCATATTTTTCAAGAGGATGTGCTGACTAATTCGTCATGGCTGATTGTTTGGATATTTGGCATGGATAAACACAAGCTGTGTCGCCTGCCTTGCTGCTTATGAACTGGGTTTGTTTGAAGCTCAGAACCAGGGAAATATTCCACAGTAAAGGCTTAAAGATTGTCTCTGATTTCCAGTCCTATATAAACACACAGTCACTGACAGAATATGAGCATATCCCTTTACACTCAGGGTTAATCCTTTATATTTGCCTAGAATTCGCTGACGGGACACACTAACACAATGCAGCATGCTTTTGTAATTTTATTTTTTTCAATTACAGTGACAACACTATAAGAAGGTGGAAAATCATTTAGGTGGCAAAAACAAGCAAAGCTTGGATATTACACTTCTATTATAAGACATGGATGTAATACACAATTACTATATATATATATATATATATATATATATTATGTACAAGGGGGTCAACAGAATATTCGGGATATTTCCTTAATAATTAATTGGGCCTTTATTGTTTAGCATGGACCTTTTCCATTTAAACGTGTTATATAATTCAAGTTCATATTATATGTATTATTTTGGTTCTGAACTAGATCAAAGCTTTTATACCCTTTGATCAGCTTTCTTGATTCCCATGTAAGACTTAAACACATTTCCAAACCTAAAGCCATTTTTTTTCCTTTGTGGATTAGCAAATTGACCCAGTCATTCATTCATCTCACATCTGAATTGAGATCACCTAGTCATGACTGACCTATTTCCCAAAACACAGCGCAGTGTCCTTTGAGAGAGGACGGTGTGTCAGGACTTTGACTCTTCTCCTGTAACTATTGAAAGATTAAGCTCCATCAAGGATTTGTAATCTGAACATCAGCCCAGCTCTCAAGCTGATAAATGAGATGAATGGCGATTCGTGTCTGTCTGAGTGCTTGATGGGAAAACCGCAGCTCGAACTCACAGCATCGCTCATGCCCACTGGACAGGCCGTTTGACAATAATCCTCCACAATTCACTACAGCTGATTTGCATGCAATAAATGAGCATGCTTGTGTCTGCACGGACAACTCTTTATACTATTTAGCATATTGTTTAATCTATTGTGGATAGGAATAACACATTGGTAATTATTTGTTTTCCATTACTTCCTAATATATTGTACAAAACAAATTGATGTGAAAACCTAAAAATCAAGGCAACGTGATGCAATGCAATTTTTAATAATCGGTTCCCTTTTTACATTTACATTTAGTCATTTAGCAGACACTCTTATCCAAAGCGACTTACTAATGAGGACAACAGAAGCAATCAAAATCAACAAAAGAGCTATAATATGTAAGTGCTGTTACAAGTCTTGGTTAGCCTAATGCAGTATATGTAGCAAGGTTTTTTTTATAATAAATAAAAAGAAAACAAGTAGAGAGAACAGAAAAGAATAAGCAATGCTATAGTGTTAGAGGGACTTTTTTAATAAAATAAAACAACTCAAAAGAATAAAAAAAAAAATAGAGAATGCTAGTGTTAGAGGGTCGTTTTTTTAATAAATAAAAAGAAAACAAGTAGATAGAATAGAAAAACAATAGAGAGTGCTAGTTAGTGTTTTTAAATGAATAAAAAATACATTATGCATATCTCAGTCAACTATTATCAACTCATATTTGATCCATCAGGGTTTTATGGCTCATATAGTCTGATACAGTGAGAATATGGAGACTTTTTTATTCAGAGACTCTGATATTTTGAAATTCTGATATCAGTCATCACTCTATATCTCCAATAATATGTCTCAGTAAGATGATATCATTTAGCCTAAATGATCCAAACATATAATGCAATGCAATTCAATGATGATTGAGAGATGAACAAATAAACGTTTCTCAGAAGATGTTCTGGAGGCTTGTGAAGATCATTCCTCCGCTGAGGAACAGTGAAAGTAAAGCTTCTGGAAACAAACGCTCCTCAAAAGATCCTGATGATCAGATTTCAGACTCGGCTGATTTTTCTAAAAAGTCAATATATCAAGTAAAGCCGAGCTGCTTCAGTCCAGTAAGTGTTCATCTAGAAATATTACTAACAATTCCAAAGTTATTTTTATGTTTGCTTTTACAGAAATCGGTAAAGATTTGACAGCAAAAATATATGTGAAGCACAAGCTGAAGGTGGAATTACACTAAAAGACCTTTTGCTTGATAAAAACTGTCAATAAGACGACAGAATGTAGTAGTTTGTGTGCAACAACAAAGTTTAGAGGCCTTCTGTGCAGTAGTCTTTATAGGGTTCAGATTTATTAACGGTGAGAAAAACTCCTACTGAGTGACAAAAGAAATGACAAATAAGTCAGCATGTTCCTGTAGGGCACTTAACGTAAACGTGATACGAATTTGATGACTTCCCATAATTCTTTCTCAAAACTGTACTTTCTCTTCCGAGTTCCAGAAGAAAATACAAAAGCCCTGGAGTTAGTCCTTGACTTAGAAATAATGAGTTCACCAACAGCAAGTATCAGTTTCTTCCAGCTCGGCAGAAAAACCTCTCAGATGAAGTTGAGATGGAGCGTCTATGAAAAGTTGATATAATTTGTTGCGTCCCAAGACTCGATATCTGGGTCACGGCTCTTGACCTCAGGTAATGTTTAATGAAGTCTGGTGCTAAACTCGTTAAATGACTAGTCTTTGATGTAGAACTCCGAGTTTAGCAGTAATTACGCTATGGATTATAAATCATCATTATATGCGTGATGGCGGTGAGGTGCGGTGTGGTGCGGTGCGTGATGCGTGTCGGCGGAGAGGCTGAATCCCTGCGGCATGGATGGAGGCTGGAGAGCGGCAAATTAAACGTCTCAGGCAATCAGCCATTCTCCACACGGCAGCCGCTTCAGGAATCCATTTCATTCCAGTGATGGAGCACGGCCACCAGCAGATAGTTGAGTCTGATGAAGCAGGTTTCTCCTTGCCGACTGTGACTGCTCTCGGCCCGAGGTGAAGGTTCGAGCTCCTTTGTTGCAACGAGTTTGACTGATTTGACTCCCGGTTTTAATATATCATGACTAGCGTTGGTTTCTGTCGTCTGTCAGTGGCTAATTCCTGTGAGATCAATGGCTGCGACGTCTCTGGTGTGTCTTTGTTTCTTTCTGAGTTTTCCTCGTCGAAACCCTCCAGCATTCGCTCTTGATCTTGACCCACATAAAGTCTCTTTTGTCAAGTTTCAGATGAGCGGCTTTGTCACCAGCCAATTTAAAGTGTGAATTGAACCTCAGAAATGAAGGAAGGTTTTATGTACATTACACACATCAGCCACTTTTATATATATTCATCTCCAGTCGCAGTGGGATTTAGACAGTCGTCTCATTAGTATTCAGGGCTCTTCTTAAGGGTCTCAAAAGATTTTTGCAGCTTGTTCAATTTACCTAATTAAAATGCAACACAGTTCTGCCACATTTGGTCAACTTAATTTCTTTTTACGCATTTAAGTTTGTGTAATAGACGTTTACTTAATCCATTTGTGTTGGGAGTGCATGAATTATTTTTGTTGCTTTAACAGAAACCAAGCCAAGGATTTTAGTTCTCGGCAGACTGGGGAAGGGGGGAAGAAAATACTGAAATATATTTTCTTGTGTTTTTGAGCAGTTTAATAAAAGGTGAGTGTTTATTGTTCTGTGTTTTGGATTTAGAAGGTTCTGATATGTTTTTTAAGGGTTTCCTTATAGTGATGTATGGAGCTTGTGCTTGAGTTGAGGACAGGTACAGTATATAGAGAGATTTATTTAAAAAGCAATTGTTATGCAAATGTATGCAGCAACCAAATGTCTCAAATATTCAAGCTATTTGAGTTCCAACAAGAAGTGAGAAGGTTTGTAAAATCTACTACTGTTCAAAAGTTTGGGGTGAGTATGATTTTGTAACAATTTTATTAGTCAAGTATGCATTAAATCGATCAAAAGTGACAGTAAAGACATGTATAATGTTACAAAAGTGATTTGTTTATGTTATTTCAAGTAAATGCTGTTCTTTTGAACTTTCTATTCCTCAAATAATCCTGAAACATAAAATGTATCACCATTTTTCTGTTTTCAACATTGATAATAATCATAAATGTCTCTTGAGCAGCAAATCAGCATATTAGAATGATTTCTGAAGATCATGTGACACTGAAAACTGGAGTATGAAAATTTGAAAAATTTGAAAATATGATCACAGGAATAAATTACATTTTACAACAGATTCACATAGAAAACTGCTTTTAAAATTGCTGCTTTAACATTTTGAATGTGCATTTTTTATCAAATAAATGCAGCCTTGGTGAGCAGAAGAGACTAAAAATACTGAATCTTACCAACCCCAACATTTTAGTACAGTACATCTCTAAATAAACTGATTAAAAAAATCAATCATGATATAAAAATTTGTAAGCTCCCAAAAAAATCACTGTTTGTTAATAATCTGCCTGTTTTAAATGTTATCCATTTACCGAGGGATGAGGCCGCAAATAGCTTTCAATCCATCCAGTCACTTTTTGTATATCTATGTTATAAAACATCCTGCAACATGACATGTATCTATTATCCCAGAAATATCATGTCATATTACCTTTAATAATATGACATCTATTATCATAGCTCATGGCAAATATAAAACAATCAGTTGTTCATTCCAGGTTTGAAATCTTGCCTAATCGAAGAGTCTTGACAGTCTGCTGTGATTGTTTTCTGCTGCAGGCGTCTTTATCGTATTGGCTCTTCTGCGATCCGTCTTCAGGTGTCTCTGCCGCTCCTCAGCTCATCCGTCCAGCACACTGACTGCTCTCCATCACCGCTAACATGCATTATTTATTTTCTCTGCCCAGTCCTCAATCCAGCATGACTTAGTATACGTTTGCCAAGGGCTAACAGCAAGCTTTTTAACCCTATTATTCATGAGTGCGGTTAAATGTGACTCTCACTGATGCTCTGAATGATCATTTCATTGTGCATATTAACATTCAGTCAAGAAACAGAGGCACTGCAAACAAGATGAAGGACTCTAAATGTTCAGTATAACATTTATTGATGTTTAATTAAGACTATGTTGTCTCATTTTAATGGCGTTTGAAATGAATTGAGATTTTATTTGTTTTAATCAGACTCGGAGCACTTCTAAGAAAATAGTTCTCATGGGGAAGATACCGTTGCAATTCCAATTTACTTAAAAACATGCCTTATTGTCATCTATATTGCTAATTTCAGGATGAAATTAGCTATTAAGCAGGATCAACAACACTAAAAAAACCTGGAGGCAATGTGAGAACATGCAACAATAGTCCACAGGCAGTCCCTCATTGGCTCCATGATCTTCACAGCACTGGCTATTTCTCACCAGTAGAGTCTGGCTGTCAGAGAATGGTGCCTATTTACTAAATCAAACTTTAGCCCAGATATGTCAGTCTGACATGCTGCCTTTAGTAGCAAAGGTCTCTTTTGAAAATTAGTTCCTGACACGATTGAACTGAGACGTTTCTGAAGGAGCCTGATGTTAAGATACGACACATACTGGCAAAATGTGAAGCTCAAATATACTTCAAGTTGCTTTGGATAACAGACGTTTCTATATTGAAATTTATTTTGATGTTTTTGAAAACAAATGTTGGCCAACAATCATGCAAAAAAGTCTCTTCTTTTCACCAAGGCTGCATTTATTTGATCAAAAAATGATAATATGATTTGCTGCTCAAGAAACATTTCTGATTATTATCGATGTTGAAAACAGTTGAATATCTTTGTGGAAACTGTGATACATTTTATTTTTCAGGACTCTTTGATGAATAGAAAGTTCAAAAGAACAACATTTATTTGAAATCGAAAAAATTATAAATGTCTTTACTGTCACTTTTCATCAGTTTAATGCATCCTTACTGAATAAAAGTATTAATTTCTTTCAAAAAGCTTTTGAACAGTAGTGTTCATGTATATGATATTTAAAAATGCTCACTAGTGTTCTGATGCATCATTGCACACATGCATTTCCCTGTGATTTTTATCACATCCAGAACTTCAGTGTACCTTGATATAGCAAAGTCCTTTCATTCCCACTGGAATAATATCAGTGAACTGATTGGGAAGTCTATTCAGCCACCTGTGGCCCACTGTAATGTAAGAAATCTTTTCCATCCTTTCATCCATTCAGACTTTACAGGGCCATGCTTTAAAAACAAACAAACAAACAAACGTCCTCATGCCTCGCTGTTTTGACTCATAAATCATATTCAGATTAGTAACCTTAAGCCATTTTGCCTGCGTGACGGTATACAATAACAGTCCCATCCAGCCTAAATTCAGTTTCATCGTATTCTCCGAGGCCATCTTGTAATTGTAACTCACCACAGAAGATTGATAAATGGCATACTTATTGTAATGAGCTTCTATGATAGCGGGACATAATAATGAGCTCCATGGCTTGCTGTGAAGGAGACACAACTAGGAGCACGAAATGTCTCCATTATTGTCAAAGTTAACGAGTAAATAATGCACTTTTGCCTTTAGGGGACACAGTTAATCAGTGCTTTAGCGCAGATATTGCGGCAGAAGCAATTACACAATACAGAAGCAGGTATTTTTTTCCCAAGCAGTGATCCGAGACTCCGTATTGTGCTGTTATGATATATGCCCAGTCTTATTTGACCTTGAGGTAAACTGAAGGACACTGAGCGCAGGTGTGCAGCATCATCTCCAGCGACTGCAACTCATCAGAAGAGCGCTGGACATGAGAACTAATGCTAGAATAGAGGACACAAAGACGCTCTGACCCCACCTCGTCTCTCCGGACAGAATAATGTGTGTGTGCTGGCAGCAAATGCAGCCGCTGTGCTCATAACGAGTCTGAGACCAAACTTTGGCGGACAATTAAAGACATAGTTGCTGCGACTCAGTGTGCAAATGTTGTTCGGCTCTGTCTGCATTCCCACAAGCATTCAAGACAACACAAACAGGCCTTTTGGGGGTGAATAAGAAAGTGTTGCTTCTTTTTTTGAAGATTTATGGAAAAACAGTTTCTGTTATCTTCCAGAAATCTGTCATCCAACGTTCTCATTCCTCAGAGATGTTTACTTGCTATGAATACACACATACAGCACACAAATGCTGGAGACAGTGCTACTGCACTGGAAAACAATTTCCAGCTAATTCGACTCAACTTAAAGGAGTTGCTATATTATAACCAAATCTTGGATTCAATCTTTTATCAACTTTTTTCTTTCAGTCAGCACAGGTTTTGTATTTCTTTTTGGAACTGCTTGACCGTAGGCCTCATTGATGTGAGCTCATGCACCTCAGTTTTTGAATATTGAATATTGCTAAAATTATCCACAAATAATGTTTTTTTTTTCTCACTCAAAAACTGAAGCGCATAAGCTCAGAACAATTACCAATTATGTTTTTATATTACCAGTATTTGCTGATAATATAGCGTAAAAAAAGACACAGACAATATTATAGTCATTTTTCAACGGGAACTGCACACATGTGAGAAGATGTGAGAAAAATTGGCAAAAAGTACAACTATTACATTTTGCGAAGTTGTTATACCCTGTATGTGCAAAATCAGTAAGTTTTATACTAATGTGATAACAGTAACTAGAATTTTGGGGGAAATGAAAATCCTCTCTGGGTAAAAATGACCAGAACTCAACATGAGGTCTAAATCTGTTCATTATATAAAGCATTCATTTCTCTTTGCAAGACTTGGATTAAAACGTTTGATTCATGTCGATTGCTTTTACAACACCTTTATGAATATTGTTTCGGTTACCTGGACTTTCAATAGAGAGATAGAAACATGTCAGGTTTCATTAAAAATATTTTAACTTGTGTTTCGAACATTAACCAAAGACGTACCGCTGTGAAATGAAAGTAAACAGAATTTTCATTTTTGGATGAACTTTTCCTTCAAGTCACTGTCTTAAATTTAATTGAAGTGTATGTTCCTAACAAAAATATTTGGTTTCGTTGTAATATACTCATTATTTTATTGAGTTTATGTCCTCCGTTCAGTAATTCATATACACTCTAAAAAATGCTGGGTTAAATATAACCCAGCATTTT
>NW_015548217.1:1744354-1750316 GCF_001515605.1 Sinocyclocheilus anshuiensis | reverse complement strand
ACCCAATCGCTGGGTTTGTCCATATTTTACCCAGTGCTGGGTTGTATTTAACCCAGCATTTTTTAGAGTGATAACTTGTGCAGCCAATTGGTTCATTTTAAAGTTGAATATAAAGTTGCTGTTTTCCATAAAAGCTCTCATGTTCCCCCCAAATGCTCATTTTGTGCCTATTAAATGCTTCTGGGATGTTGTTGAACTCATAGCAGGTGAATTATAGAAAGATGACCATCAGGATAACTCTACACTCAAAAAAATGCTGGGTTAAATATAACCCAGTGCTGGGTTAGGTCAAAACAACCCAATAGCTGGGTTTGTCCCTTTTTAACCCAGCGCTGGGTTATATTTAACCCAGCATTTTTTTGAGTGTAGAGTTATCCTGAAGGTTATCTTTCTATAATTCACCTGCTATGAGTTCAACAACATCCCAGAAGCATTTAATAGACACAAAATGAGCCTTTGGGGGGAACATGAGAGCTTTTATGGAAAACAGCAACTTTATATTATTGGGTTCTTTTGACCCAGCGGTTGGGTTAAATGTTTAACCCAACCGCTGGGTAGTAACCCAAATGTTGGGTCAAAACAACCCATTTTAGAGTGTAGTCTAGTTTAATGTTGAATAACTTTAAGTTGAAATAAGTTCAATTATTTTAATGAGTTAAAATAATGAAAAAAACATATGTTGACTTATTGATCATATAATTTTTTTAGTGTACTGCACTACATTAGTATCTACACACATACTGCAGAATATAAAGCTGTCGTTTGCCCCTATTTTACCCAGCACTGGGTTGTATTTAACCCAGCATTTTTTAGAGTGTAATAAAGTAAAAGCATTCAGAAGGTCACTGCTCACCATTTTAATAAACGATCCTCTGTAAATGGCTAAGCTGCACCTAATTAAGCAAGCAACTGTCCCTAAGACACCCTCAAGTCATTTTATTGGACTGACGAAGAGTTTTTACCATTCATTAATGCTCAGTCTCGTTCAATCACTTGCGCTGTCTGTTCTCTTTAAAATATTGATCCTCATGTCACATGTGTATGTATGTGAGTGTGTAAACCTTCCCAGCTTTCCCCATATCCACTTATGATGGGTCCGCAGTGATTTCCCGAGGGTCAGGTAAACTGTAATCCAACTGGAACATTCTTCTCGCTGATAGTCTGTGCCGTTCTTGCTGCTCGTTCCTGGCCTAGTGCTCTCTAGGCCACAGATACATCAACCTAATGATGGCAGTAATAAAACACAATTATGTTTCCAGCAACAACTGTACATACAGCGAACAACTGCACACCGAAATCACAAGCCTTGCTTTTCTCAAACCTGACTTAAAAAATGTAGGATTTAGGAAGAGTCTGGGACACGAAATGACGTTTATTACTGTATGGACACGGTGTGCGCAAAGCGTGACGCATCTGTTACGTGTCGTCGTAAGTTTTCTGCCCTTGGGTATCAGCTTGTCAGGACGAGGACTTGTGAGCTCCACCGACGTGACACTGACTTCATTCTCCAGAGACGTCCAATCGACACGAGGGTGTTTCAGATCCTTCAGCGCTCTTGTCACTAATATTGATCAGCCGGCCTCTTATCCAACACAGAGAAACGAATTAGGTGGCAAATGAAGCAGTTTGCTTTCCACAGTGTCCTTCATGAGAACCTGCGATCAAACACCGTCCCACAAACCAGCAGCATTTCCACTGTGAAATGAATCAGATATAGTAGAAATGCAGATTTCAGTGTCATTTTCTATTGAAATTATGACATTAGATTTTTATTCTGTATCTTTTAAACCTCAAGTCCTCTGTCAGTAGATTCATCCTGATGCTTCTCCTTCCACAATTCACCTAGTGTGAGTTCAACAACATCTCCAGAAGCATTCAACAGACACAAAATGAGCCCTTTGAGGGGAATATTTATGGAAAATGGCAATGTTTCCAATTTAAAATGAGTCAGATATGGTAGCTAGAACACTCCTAATGAAAATGTATGGTTTCATTGTTGTCTTCTCTTGATTTTATTGAAATTGTCATTACATTTTTTTTTTCAAAACCACTTAAACCTCCTGCCCTCTGTGCATTACTCAATACTACTTCATACAGATTCATCCTGATACTCCTCGTTTCGTGATTCACCTGCTATGAACTCAACAACATCACACAGACTCTGGTGAGTTTATACACTCTAAAAAATGCTGGGTTGTATTTAACCCAGCATTTTTTAGAGTGTAGTTTGTTTTTGTGTAATATACATTTGATTTTGAAATAATAGTTAATAGTGAAGTAACTGTGTATGTATTTTCTGTCACAACCATATGAACTTTATCCTGCAGAGTTGCTTGGGATTCTGTGGAACATCAATCTACTTTTGTTTAGGTCCTATAGTAGCTTGCAGCACCAGCAAAATAAAATGGCTACTGCGTTTAATATGTGTCATGTGTAAAATACGGTTATTTTCTCATCCCTGTCAGCCTGCGGTGACATTTTAATAGATGGAGATGAAATCAGTTTGAAACCATCCTGAAATCTCAAATGATTCATTCATCATCAATGTGAACGGATGTGATTTGTCAATAATTTGACATCACTGCTTTTGTGTCTGACAGCGTTGACCCATATTGAGAGATTTAAAAGGGGGAAATACTACTTCAAATATCAGACTGATTCAACATCATTTCTATTTGTCACTTCTGTAGCCTATTTTGTTTTTCTTTCACTTACATCGTGTACATAACACAATAATGGAGTGCCTTCCCAGCTAACAGGGAATGTTTTCACAACATTAACATTTTTTTAAGTTATATACATGTTAAGACAAAACATTCCTAAAGTAGGCTAATGTTTATGGAGCATTCTCATAACTTTATTAATGTTTGATAGCCTATATGTTCTCATTACGTCATTACGTTGAGAAAAGAAATCGACATTCTCAAATGCTATTTGTACTCGAACGTTCTCACAATGTTGAGAGAAAACTTAGAATATTAAAAATAAATGTTTAAATAACATATTTTGGCTGAAAATAAAGTTAGTAGAACGTTGTAAGGAACGTTTTTTTGTAATAAAAATTGCATTTTTAATGTTCTTATTAAAATAAATATTCAAATAACGTTATATTTTGGGTGAAAATAGTTAGTAGAAGGTTTCTGCTACCATTAAAGGGATAGTTCACCCAAAAATGAAAATGTGATGTTTATCTGCTTACCCTCAGGGCATCCAAGATGTAGGTGACTTTGTTTCTTCAGTAGAACAGATATGATGATTTTTAACTCCAGCCGTTGCAGTCTGTCAGTCGTATAATGCATGGCAATGGTAACAAAATCTATGAGAGTAAAAAAAACATGCACAGACAAATCCAAATTAAACCCTGCGGCTAGCGCGTACCCACCTCACGCACCGGATGCCGTGCGTGCGCCCAAAGACAGTTGGACATAGTGGTGTATTAAAGGTAAAAAAATGATATAAATACCGTTCGGTTTCTGGCACAAACCGATCGTTTCGTGTCTTAGGACATCAATGTGTCGTCACGAGCCGCAGGGTTTAATTTGGATTTGTCTGTGCATGTTTTTTTTACTCTCATAGATTTTGTTACCATTGCCATGCATTATACGACTGACAGACTGCAACGGCTGGAGTTAAAAATCATCATTTGTGTTCTACTGAAGAAACAAAGTCACCTACATCTTGGATGCCCTGAGGGTAAGCAGATAAACATCAAATTTTCATTTTGGGGTGAACTATCCCATTAAATAACTCATAAACTGGACGTTTAACGTTTTAGAAACATCTCAAAAACAACGTTTTTATAGCCTAACCTAAAAATTATACCCTAAACCTAAACAACGCCAGAGGTAGCCTAATTGCAAACACACTTGTTATAGTCCACTGAGTTGTGTCAGCTCATACAGAAGGAGATCCAGATGTTGGCAGGGTTCTTTGTGAGCACTGGATCCATGCTGATTTACATATTTGACGGGGAATATCTGACTGGGCGATGTGGCCTCGTGCTTTCATTGTGTGTCTGACATCACATGAGAAATGAAGCGCGCAGGAGCTCAGCGTGCAGAACTCTGTGAGAGCAGCGAGAGAAGAAGCACTGCACGCCAACACATGACAAACCACCGGGGTTAAACAGCAGCGGGATCCGTGTTCATCATCATGGGGATGGACCGGCGGCGGAGAGCCTCGCTCGCGCTCACCTTGAACTTCCTCGCGCTGATCCTCGCCATATCCGCGCTGACCACCAGCTACTGGTGCGAGGGGAACCGGAAAGTTGTCAAGCCCTTCTGTACCGGACCGGTGACCGTCAAACAGACGCACTGCATTAGGTACAACAGCTCGAACATCAACGACAGCCGGCTGGTTCAGTATATCTGGGAGACCGGCGAGGATAAGTTTGTTCTGAGGAAGTTCCACACCGGCATCTGGTTCTCCTGCGAGCAGAACGTCGACCTTGTCGGTAAGGATGCGGCTTTTCTTCCCGTCACACCAGCAAACGGCAAAGAACGTTTCGTTAACGTTCCCATTAAGTTATAAAAACGTTATTTCTTTTTGAAACGTTTGAACGTCCGTTTTTTGAATGTAGAAAGAATGTTTCTTTTTATGAACGTTACAGGAACATTCCAAAAGGTTATGAGAATGTTACATTTCAAGGTTCTCTCGTCGTTTAAAATACCCATTTTTCACATTTAAAGAACGTTTTTTCTATCCGAACGTTGGAGGAACATTCCATTGTATCATTTTGTAAACGTTATGAGAATGTTACATTTGAATGTTCTCTCAATGTTCAAAACACCCTTTTTTTTTTTTTTACATTTAAAGAACGTTTTTCTTGGTTATGCAAACATTAGAGGAACATTGCATTATATCGTTTTGAAAATGGTATGAGAATGTTACATTGCTATTCCTGAAGAATGTTATTGAACAGTTCTGAACAAGTTCTGCGAACATACAGATAACATCATAAGGACATTCCAAGAACATGTTTCCTCTCAACATTATGAGAACGTATAACAAATATTAATTATGTTATAAGAACGTTCTATAAACATTACTTTAAGAATGTTTTGTCTTATAACCCTTACAAAATATTAATGAAAGTCAGCGTTCCCTGTTAGTTGGGTTGGCTTCATCCAATCACAGTGTGAATATTCAGCTTTTGAAGTGTGTAAACCTTGTTTTTGCCTTCCTAACATCACTAAATAAATTATGATGACTATCAAACAAGACTGTTTCCTTTTTAAAATTCATTAATGTCAGGGGATGCTGTAGCCTGAATAGCAGCTCAAAAACCTCTCTTTTTCATCATATATGTATTGTGATAAAGATCAACTTTTTGACAGGTGGTCTGATTTAATTAGGTTGTTCTGTCTAGTTATTGGACGCACCTCTAAACCTACTGACCTATATCCATATCCATTACTCATTCAGCAAAACAGCTGTTTTTCTTCTAGGACTAGCTGTAGTTGTTTGAATAATTCTTTCTTTCTTTCTTTCTTGGTATCATTTTACAATAATTAACAATGAAAACATCTACTAATACTTTATTAAAATCAAAGGCAGTATCTGTTCATAATATTTAATGAAACTGACATGAACTAACAATGAATAGTTTTTTTATTTACTAACATTAACAAAAGATGAATAAATACTGTAACAATTGGATTGCTCATTGCCAATTAATATTAGTTAATGTAATTTATTTTTCTCACCTGGGGCTTTCATATACTGTTTGAAAAAACGGTATTTGATATTTCTATTATTTATAAGGATTTATGCAATAAACATAAAAAACTACATAAAACATATATTAAGCGCTCCAATGCATATAACTGCAACAAAGAAAACATTGAAATTTATTCTGGAAATGCTCCTTTTCCATAAATTAAAAATGCAAAACTTTAATAATATTTTATTAAAAGGCTTGTTTTTATATATTGTAAAAAAAAAAAAAATAATATATATATAT
>NW_015548217.1:1730191-1744133 GCF_001515605.1 Sinocyclocheilus anshuiensis | reverse complement strand
TTAGCTTACAGTTTACTGACATTAAAAATTACTGTTTTTACAATTAATTAAATAGTTTTTTTATACTACAGTATGATATTTTTTTACCATAACTTACATCTAACCAATTAACAGGATTTTACAGTATCATTTTTACATTCTCTCTTATAATTACTAACGTTTTTTCACACATTAATAATCATGAAGTAAAAAAAAAACTCAGTGAGTCTCACACCGTTGTGTTGAATGTCTTTTCCTCTTGCAGGTGAGAAATGCAGAAGCTTCATAAGCGTGGCTCCTCCTCATGAGAGAGGTACGTCTGTCACTCTTCATTATGAACTCTGGGGAATATTCAGATTTTGCATGATGTTTTAAATAGGGTGTCGCTCAGGTCCTTAATGAAAGGGATTCTCCTGATGCCCACTCTTTTATTTTGCACATGCTGTCTGGAGGTCCAGTCACTTTTAATCAAGCCTGATTTTTTTTTATCTTTCTGCCAGCCGTACACCTGCCTCATTCTCATTCATGTAGATATATGAACATGTCAATACGATTTCATTTTCTCAGCAGGCAGCAGCGCCAGCATCTTTAGCACAGTTGTTTCTGAGTGTAATTGATAGATGCATGATCCAGACTAAAGATCCATCAGATATAATGATAGTTAAGCATGATGATGATGATGACTCAGGGTGACTCCTCACTGTAATTCAGCTCATTCTGCACTGACCGTGACAGAGCTGGGGTCTAAATCAAGAGTGAGAAATAATCATCTTTAGGTTTTATATCCCTGGAGATGAAACGCATGTATCGGTATAATGATATTCTTGTGGATTATAGCCACGGAGTTTTATTGATGAGTAATCTGTGCTTATGCATTATGATGAAGTCAGTCTGTGTTTATCTGTGGGTGATACATGCACAATGTGTTCATATATGGCTCAACGACAAATACGAATGTGCACAAAGGAAAGAAAAAATTATTTTGTGCCATGTCCCTATTTAGAATTTCAAACTTTATGCCTTTTATATGCCAGTCACTATCATATGTTTTCATGTTTTATGTGCATATATATTTTTAAAACCCATATGTATATATATATATATATATATATATATATATAGAGAGAGAAAATGTTAGTACAAATTTTATTATATACAGTAATATTACATATTACGTTATTACACATTAAACTGATCAGGTAACAGTGTTATTTCAAATAAATGCTTTTCTTTTGAACTTATGTTTATCAAAGAATTCTGAAAAATAAAATGTATCATGATTTCCACAAAAAATATGAAGCAGCACAACTGTTTTCAATATTGATAATAATCAGAAATGTTTCTTGAGCAGCAAATCATCATATTAGAATGATTTCTGAAGATCATGTGACACTGAAGACTGGAGTAATGATGCTGAAAATTCAGCTTTGATCACAGGAATAAATTACATTTTAACATATATTCACATGGAAAACCACTATTTTAATATGTAATAACATTTCACAATTTTTGATCAAATAAATGCAAAAGTGTCTTCTTTTAAAAATATTACATAATCTTTCTGAAGTACTTCATAATTTTTTAGTAACTTGGACTGAACTTTTGTCTCTCACATCCTTGTTTTCATTTATACTGTGTCTGAAACTAGAAAACTAGACTACATTCTCCACACTTTGGCATTTGTGTGAATATTGTCATCATCCTCCCACCTAAAGTGCATGTGACAGCATGAAGATTTCTGCCGAACTCTATGAAATATGTAGATGCATCCGCATGCTTTCAAAGTTGAAATCTCCTTTTAAATCTAGTGTCAAGTTTCTGGTATATAAATATTTCAGCCGCTCCCCGATGGGAGGCCCATCTAAATGAGCCCCAGCGGTTCAGTTTGTCGTTCTCCGTGAGTGTCTGTGGCTCCACATCATCTTAATCAGCAGCTCCATCTGCTTTCTCTCCTCATCTTGATAGAACTGGACTCCTCCATCCATAATTTCCTCAGGGCCTGTCAGAAATTCCCTCGATACACATCGCTTCTCTCTCTCATATCCTCACAGGTGTTTTGTGGCTCTGCATCGTAACCGAGTGTCTCTACATCTTACTGCTGGCCACCGGAGGAATCCTCATGTCCATCGAGGTCTGCCATTTTGGAAACGTCATCGATGGACTGAAACTGAATGCCTTCGCTGCCATATTCACAGTCCTGTCAGGTAACGTGTTGCATGTAGGGTGGCATTTCTATAACACCAAAAAACGGATGATATGTTGATTTTCAGGGGCATTTTTACCTTTATAAGGACAATTTTTTAACCATAGTAAAAAATATGTGTCATCTATTTTGTCAGTTCCAATTATATGAAATCCAATTACCAATTAAATGAAGTCGATATTCATAAAAGCCATCTTTGCACTGCAGAAGTGGCATTTAGATGAATTTACTCTGTTTAATGCAGCTCAGAGATGCAATGAATGCATTTACACTGCATTTACAATTGTATACATAATGTTAGGAGATTAATGCGTTAAATATAAAATATACTGAATAGAGAGCTATGAAATTATACTTTAAATATGAAACTAAAACCACAAGTAGGTGGCGACAAATCACTGTCTTAAGTGGATCATTGATTTACTAATTTAAAAATTATTCGGAAATGAACGGCATGACTTGTACTAGCATACTATTACTATTTCTGCCATAAAAAGATGCCAAAGGTAGTAGTATATAATAATATAATAAAATAGTATAGTAATAGTAGCATATTAGTTTGCCGTTTCGAATTTAGGAACTGTTTTTATGAATGGCTTATTGAATCATTGACTCAATTGATTTGTTCAAACACGGTGGATCATTCAAGAACAGAACACCACTGTGTTGATCGGGGATGCAATGACTGTGGAGCATAGCAATAGAGCAAAACAGTCCATATTGACAATATTGTGTCTAAATTGTACATCACTACATAATGACTTGAACATAACATTAGCAAATGTATTTATTTATTACATAGCATTGCAAAAAGTATAAAATAGCAATCTTAAAAGGAGGACAAAAGCCTGCGCATGTAGGCAAACATGGCATTTCAAAACCGCACTGTCTGACCTAAAACCAGATGAATGGCCACACTAGTTGTATATGATCAGCATGTGCTTGATGTCGTTGTCTCTGAATATGATGCTGATTTTTGAGTGATCATCTTTTGTCAGGCTCTACCCTTCAAAGGTCAGCACACTCTTTGTGATTCTGTCCTGTTATATTCACATTCAAGCCATATTGTTTTTGTATGACCAATTAAAAAATCAAATACAGGTCCAGCAAACGTCCCTCTTCTATACTAACTATTGCAATGCTTTAAAGGCCACTAACAGCTGTCCTCATGGAGATGCATTACTGGTCGATGTCTATCTACCTGCAGGCTGTCCTCTGCCTAGTTTTTTGTGGTGAATGTCTTTGCATTTATGTGGTATCAGAGCCCTATCTGTTCCTCAGATACATACAAAAACATCCGGCTCAAAATCCCATATAAGCCTCACAGTATTGGTTAGCAGTACTCTTGAATGTCATCCAGGCTATTTTTGACAGTTTCACAATTTAAGGGTTTATGGCGACATATGCGTCGAAATTCAATCTGCTTAAATCCTGCTCTACTTATTTATTTATATATTTCAGTGTAGCATTGACTATGTATGGAGGGGCAGTTGCACTATACAACCAATATCTTACATTTATGCTATTATTATTATAATATCTTTATACTGTATTATAATATTTTTCATATTATATTGCATTAAAGGAGACATACTACTACTACTACAACAACAATTGCTTCTACTAATAATAATTAATTACAAAAATGAATTAATTATATTAATATAAATATATTATCATTGTGACTATTATATTATATTATATTATTAAGTCTATAATATGAATAGTCAAACTTAGGTAAGTAATATCTTACCTGTATATATTATTATTGTAATATATTATTATTATTATGATCATTTTTATCATATTATTACTACTACTAATAATAATGATAATATAGAGTTCAGATATTATCATTGTGACTATTTATATTATATTATATTTTTCATATAACATTATCAAGAGTGTATAATATGAATAATCAAACTGATATCTTGCCTTAACCTTACCTATTGTTAATGTTGTTGTTAATATTAAATACATTAAATTCAAAGGTTGACAGTAATGAAGTACATTTACTTGAGTATTGTACTTAAGTACACTTTTTGAGAATCTGTACTTTACTTGAGTATTATGTTTTCTGGAAACGTATGACTTTAACTTCACTACATTTGAAAGACAAATATCGTACTTGTCACTACATTACATTTCTATCAAGGTCCTCAAAGTAGAAAGTCGTTACTAGCAGCTTTGAAAGTCAGTGGGTGATTTTTTCCTCTCTAAAATGTGATTTTCCAACATTTTTGAACACTGACTAGTTGCAAATGTGATATTTCTTTACAACAATTCAATAATAAGAAGTTAATATTGTGGTATATATTAGACACAATATTGTATAGATTTTGCAAAATTGTGTAAACGTAAATATTACCTATAAATCCACAGAACAGCTGTTGTGTGCACAGTAGGTGTTTGACTTAGTAGCACTGCACTGACCGTTCTGTGTATGACATCAAAGTCCCGCGAAAGTGATGATGTCAAATAAATCTTGCTGTTTTGCTTTTTTGATAAAGCAGTGTGTTGCTTTTGTAAAGTTATACAGCTACAGTTGTGTTGCTGGGTTTTAAAACAGGTTTAATTTTTTTCTTATCAGTCTGTATTTACAGCAATTTCACTGTCCACTCGGTTCAAATGTGGATGAATGGCTACACGTAGATGTGTGCACACACTGCTAGAGCTGTGTGAGATTACTACCATGCTGCTTTTGTGGGGGTGGGTAGGGGTGTTAAATTAAACCTTTTTTTTCCAACTCGTTTCATTTCTAACATTTAATTTCAGTTTTTAACATTTTAACATAACTCTTTACTCCCAAGTGACGACAGGGTAGTCGGTGTATTCAGTAGGTGTAATTTATTGTAGTGTATATATAAGTTGCTTCAGAGGCATAAGGTATTGCAAGTATTACATACAACAATAATAAAACAGTGCATTGACATAAAAAAAATAAATGTACTTTTGGTACTTAAGTACTTTTAAATGCAAGTACTTCTGTATTTTTACTTAAGTAAATATCTGTCTTTAGAACTTTCACTTGTAATGGAGTAATATTTGAATATTTGATGAAATTATTATAACGTCATACCTTTAAAAATATATAATAATTAATTTTATCGTATCTCATTACATTACAGACAAGACATAATAATAATAATAATAATAAAGGTAAGATATTATCAACTTTGACTATTTCATATTATGTACTCTTCATTATATTATATTACATTATATTCACTATTCATATTATATTATGTTATTATGATAATAATGTACAGTTAAGATATTATCATTGTGATTATGTTATAATTTCCTCTTAGGACCCATAAAAAATTTTTAGGAAAGATTTAGTATATTTTCATGTCGTTACATTGTTTAGAGCATTAGAACATTTTTATTTTATTTTATTTTTTAAATTATATTTCATTGAAATGTTATGCTATGCTATGTCCTCGGTAGAAGACATTAAATAATAATAATAAATAAATAAAAAGACATGAATGAACATGCATAGGAAAAAAACTATTATTATTATTTTTTTAAATCACCAGTACATTTTTAGGTTTCAGGATTTTTTATACCAAACTTTGTATAAAGATGATTCTCAACTGTTATAACAGAATGATTTGATACACCATTTTTCTTTATGCAAAATGTGTGTAAAATGGCCATTAACAGGTTTTCCCATTATATAAAATGTATATATAAACTGTATCTAATTTGCATATTAATGTGTTTTTGGGGCAACATGTAATGAAAAAAGAAGTGTAATAATGGGAGTAATAATTGACAAGATTTTCATAATAATATGTAATATTTCATAGGAATATTGCAATATATTTTCTTTCCCTATTCATTTGTTGTGTCTCCCAAAATGCGTAATAAACATGCTTTTAGTCCCGGTGTCCTCAACTGAGGACATGTATAAAATTGATGTCCTGTTCTATAAGTCATATTTTGATTTAAAACCCCATAACATTTTCCTGAGATGTTGATTTATGACAAACAGTTTAAAAATTAGTCAGATTTAAATGATAATTACAAAATATTATCATATTTCCATAAGAGTGTTACATTTGATCACTAAATTAATGAAGACCAAGGAGAGGGCGTGGTCATGGTGAAACATGCAAGTATGCCCTGAATGTGCTCTTTAAAGGACATCCAGACTTAAAACTGTGGCATGTATAGTCTCAGAGAAATTCACTAAAATATAATGTCCTCATATGAGGATGCAGGGTCTCAGGAGGCTAAATTATATTATATTATGTCAAAGTGTAATAATAACAAATTAATAATATCTTCCTTTGTAAAAATTCCTATTAATTAATATTACCTTCTACACACTTCAGGATTACTATTGAATGTTTGCACATCACATTTATTGGTATTAAAATTAATACCTCCCATATCATAAAAAATGCACTTCTGTGTTTAAATGAGGCTTTAAATGTGTGCCAAACACAGAGTAAGATTGCTGAGAGACCTTTTGTGTCACGTTACAGTTTTATTATTGCATAAAGGCTGAGGGATGAACTTACGGCCCACTGTCATCTCTTTCTTGAGCTTCATGAGAGAGCGGGCTCATGAACGCTGTGCATCATGGGAAGGGGGCTGCAACCTCAATTAGCTTCTTTCTTCATTTGACACAATCAACAGAAGAGAACAGTCGGCTGCATTCTTAACACACCAGACGTTTAGATGCAGTGAAGCATGAAGTACATAATGTATATTGAAAAGTTTTAAGTTTAATGCACTTTGTCACATAGATAATTATGTTTTGTGACTCTAATAACCCATTACCTTTACTTGATTGAACTCGTATTTTAGTGCTGTTGTTGATTAAAGTCTTTAGACCAATCGAAAAGACCAAATATAACCTTACTTTATTACACAATAGCAATAAACATTTTGTATGTTCCTGAAACTTGTAAAGGGATATGCCAAGCGAAAATGATAATTTTGTCATCATTTGCTTATCTTTGTGTTGTTCCAGACCTGCATGATTTTTAATAATAATAATAATAATAACATTATATTATATTATGAAATTAATCCCGATTAATCCCACCTAATAATAAAGTTTTTAAATATACTTTTATATTGCAATAATTTCACATTCAATCTTCAAATTAGTGTAGAAACAACATAAAGACAGTATATCTAGGAAATTGTTATTTTTTCCTAATATTTATCCTTTAACTTTAGCCATTCAACATTACAGTATAATTGAGAGCTATCAATTTTAACAATTTTATTAGACTTAAAAAAATAACAACTTCTAATTTAAGTTAACTTAAAACAATCTTCACATAAACCCATTATAATAAATGTCATACCTGTATTTAGTTACCTGTGCCCTTCAACAAGTAGGAAATATACAGAAATTGAATAAAGTTATCAAACACTAAATTCTAAATTAAATATAGATGAATCCTTACAGCTACAAAAGTTATTGATTTCCTCTTTTTCTTTTGTTCTTTGATTAACAGACATCACAGCAGCTGGGTTATTGGGTTATTTGGCTGCTATTACTTTAAGAGCTGCCGCTGCTGAACGTGATGCGGATCTGACACGCATGCTCTTATTTTCATTTGTGCTTTAACTCTTTCCCTGCCAAACACGGAATTTTCCGGATTTCCGCATTCTCGCTGTTATATGCCCAGGGGCGCTATTACGCACCTCGTAAATGAGTCTAGAATGTGCAGATAAAAATCACAGGTGAGGAAGATGCAGAAACAAGCGATCTCGCATGTACAGTATGCATATGCATATGAAAAAAATGCAAATGCAGTGGAAAAGGACTGTGCAAGCTTTGGGAGTGCTGATGGAAGTGATCTACTGCATCTTTGCTTTGATCATTGTACTGAATATGATCCAGATGTAGTATTTGTAGTACTTTTTGCTTAAAATTTAGCTTTTTTATTAAGCCTGCCTGTATACACTCAAGTGTTGATAAAAAAAAAACAATGCTTGAAGCTAGAATAATAAAATATTTTTTTTTGTTTAAAAGTAGAGGGTCTGTTCTTTATTTTCATGTATTGCATGTTCAGGCAACAAAATATTCTGGGGGCCATGAAATTTTAGTGAAAATCAGCAAAAATGCTGGCGGTGTCTGGCGACTTTTTTCAAAAACGCTGACGACTGACATATGGCCTGAGAGGGTCTGTTCTTTATTTTCATGTATTGCATGTTCAGGCAACAAAATATTCTGGGGGCCATGAAATTTTAGTGAAAATCAGCAAAAATGCTGGAGGTGGCTGGCGACTTTTTTCAAAAACGCTGGGCTGACAGGACAGGAAAATTCGTTTTTACTGACATATGGCCTGACAACGTCTCATCTGACCGCAGTTCACTGATGTTCTATTGAAGCTCCTCGTCACCTGTACGGTTTCCGCGTTCATTTGTTTAGCTCCTGGTGAAATATCGAAGTGGAGTGAGCATCTGAAAAGTCTTCTATTTGATGTGGTCATGAAGACATTCTGCATCTAAATAAACGCAATTATTGTCAAGAAAAAAGAAACAGAAGCAGCAGTTGTGAGTGGGGTGGCTCCGCTCCTGCGTTAACTGTGTTAAATATTTTTAATGCCGTTAAACTGGAAAAATTAATCACCTGTGTTAGCATGCAAATTTTGACAGCACTTATTTACATTATATTATATTTGTTACGATCACCAGCTGTAGTGCCCATGAACTCCTCCAGAGGGCACTCCATCCCATACCTTTGTCATTCACCCTGGACTCCATTTCCCATAATCCTTTGCCTGGACTCATCAGATCTCATCATCAGTTCACAGCTGTCACATATTAGGAGGACTATGAAGGTTGCATTCACACTCACACGCGGCTGATTATTGTTAGCCTGTACATTTCATTAGGCGCGTTTCCATTACAGATTTGCACAAAACTTTGGCGATATTTTCTAAATGTCGATAAAAAAGTATTGCGAAATGACGACTTTTACATTAACCAATGTTATGCGACTAAAACATAACCTTTTGCCTCTCGCGACCTCTCATGGCAAAGGATTTTGGTGGGATTTTGACGGATTTTGGCTATATTTATTCAAAGGAGGCTTATGCATGTATCTTCACAGAAGCAGCAAAGAGAGCCGCTTCAGAAACTACTGAAACCATAGACTGTATAAAAACATAAACACAAGCATTGAGTGGCCGCAATCAGCTTCAGTGACCGTATCAGAGCCACACCGCACCGCAGACGTGTGCAGTGTAAATTGTCTAAGCATTAATGATAGGGAAAGCCCCTTTATACTGGAGCGCGGCCACGTATGAAGTGTTTCTTGGAGGTTATAGTACATTGAAGAACGATCATATGACTTTTTACATATACGCCATGTGACCTGTAAATGCAGAAAAAAAGACGTTTCCATTGCAGTTTTGCGAATTATTCCTTTTTCGCATTGCCTGAAAAACCACCTCATGCGAGGGTAAAAACTTTTTGCAATATATGGCCGTTTTTGCGAAATTGATGCGTTTCCATTAGGCGTATTTTCAATTCGCAATTTCAATTTGCACAATTTGAATTTGAAGGGTAATGGAAACGCGCCTATTGTCTCCTGTGTTTTCTAACCATGTTTCCTTGCCTTGCCTTGCCTTGCCTTGCCTTTGTGTTTATACCTTGGACTGTCTTTCTGACTTTTGATTGTTTGCTGCCTGCCCTGACCTTTGCCTGTTGTTGGATTACTCTTTTTGCCTTGCCTTGGATATTGTTGTTTGCTGTTGTTTTACAACGCCTGTCTGACTACGCTCTTTATTAAAGCCTTGCATTTGGATCCAACTCCATTGTCACACCTGTTACGTTATTATATTATATTATATTTATTATATTATATTATCAAACTGATAATATCATACCTTTATATACTGAACAAAATTATAAATGCAACACCAGATACTGACTGGTTTTCGGACCCCCCCGGACCCCCCAATACAGTAAAACTGCACATTTTAGAGTGGCCTTTTATTGTGGCCAGCCTAAGGCACACCTGTGCAGTAATCATGCTGTCTAATCAGCATCTTGATATGCCACACCTGTGAGGTGGATGGATTATCTCGGCAAAGGAGAAGTGCTCACTAACACAGATTTAGACAGATTTCTGAACAATATTTGAGAGAAATAGGCCTTTTGTGTACATAGAAAAAGTCTTAGATCTTTGAGTTCAGCTCATGAAAAATGGGGGCAAAAACAAAAGTGTTGCATTTATAATTTTGTTCAGTGTATATTTATTAATAATCATCATCATCATCAACATCATCTTACATTTAATGCAATATAATATCAGATTAAAAACTTTATATATTATATTATATTATAGATAAGACAGTAATATTAATAATAGTAATAATAATAATAATCATCAACAATAATCGTTTACTTTGTTCCAAAGCTAAATCAGTTTCATTAAGGGGAAAAAATAAAAAAAACAAAAAAAGTCTTCTAAAGCCATATAACAGTTTAGTATGAAAAAGACTTTAAGCTTATTGGTTTCTAAATGCCTCGTACCCAAATGCGATGTGGCAGGTTTGAATATCTGGAAGTGCAGATGAGATTTGACAGTAGAGGGTCATTGGAGAGACTCTTGAGAATCTATTTTGTGTTTTTACAGTATTAATCCATTATGTAGTTGGCTTGAAGGAATCAATCACATCCTATACCCCATTTGTGCTGGCAGTTTGCTGAAAAAATTAGGCAATAAAAATAACTAATCATAATTCTGATGGGTTATTGAAGTGAACGTGGGCTTCACTGTCCGGGGATTCTGCTGATTCATGAATGAATGAAGTTAACAAGCGCTTTTTATTGTTATTATTCACTAGTGTGTGTTCGTGAAGATGTCTGCATACAGACCGATCGCTGCGGTTGTCATGGAGACGTGAGGGTTATCGGTCAGACACGCGTGTGAGGATTTAGATGGACATGATACTATAAGAGACACAAACCGCTTTTTATAGGGTGTCTGAAAGCTCTGACCGTCTCTTTCAGGTTGCTTTTGTTGTTTTTCCACTCGATTCTGTGATTTGGCTTTATTGAGTGGATTTGCGGCGGCTCAGTATGCAGACTTAGTGAGCTGTAAATAATGTGTAATTTACCTCTGTCCTTGCTATTTCTGGTGAGGTGACTTTGATTGTCCGGACTGCAGGTCTGACGCTGTTGATTATGTCCAGTTTGCCATCTGGCCAGAGCATTTAGATTGCTTTCACTTCCACATAATGACACCATTAAGCAGGAAAGCCTGACCTGCGCTGCTGCTGCTAACACACACTCATTCATTCGTTCACTTAAAGATTTCCTAGCATGTCCTCTGATTGATATTGAGTGAAAACTGCATTCAGACAAGATTATTCAACTGTAAACATCCATATATACAAGATGAGAATCTTCTAATTATTGGACAACACAGTCAATGCATTGAGATGAAATACATATTATACATAAATAACATATACTGTATATAAAGTAGATGAATGGCTATGCTATAATTTTGGTTTTTAATTTTGTAATTTCAACTGCATCTAATTTATTAGATTTAGTCAGTTAGTCAGTTAGTCAATCTAACATCGTGTCATCATGTTGAATATCAACATTTTTGTGTCTGTTTGTTAATGACAAATTTGTGGACACATTAATGTTTTTGGACTTGTGGAGTAAAAGTTATAGTTTTTGTTTTGAAATAATTGGCACTGAAGGCCCAGAGTGGCATGTTGTTACTAGTGTTATTATTTTTTATTTACAGGGTTATTCAATAATCCAATGCAACAGAGGTACAGCCTTTATTATTCATTTAAACCTAAAGGCTAATTGAGTGAAATCATTTCACTTTGCATTCATAGTGTGGCTATTATGACATATCCTCAACTACATTATGGACAATAAAAAATGTAAATATTCATAAGCCTGTGTATAAGTCATAGAATAAATTATAATTTTCCATGTTGTGCTTTAACAACTAAATTAGGAACTGTTTCTATTTATTTCCTAATATCACGTTGGCTGATGCATCATCATCCTGCACGTGATAAACATCTAAATATGTTACACTTTAAATTTAAATGCACATTGTTCTGGGGGATCTTTCCCCAACTTATACACACACACAGGGAACCATGGAAGCATTGTAATCAGTGTCAAAACACCCCCTTTTTAATGAACAGGTTTGGCTATTTCAGCAACACACAATACTAACAGGTGCAAAAAAATGAAGTATACAGCTATGCAATCTGCTTAGACCAACATTTCTAATAGAACTAGGCATTAATTTTCATGACAATACCGCTATTTATACCTTGTCAATGCCTCAAGATATATTCTCTGAAAGCAAGCTTTTACACAATGTTGCTGCTCAAGTGAATCTTTTTTGTTGAATTGTTTAATATTTTTATTTGTTAGGATTTTCTATTATGGTTTGTTTGTTTGTTTGTTTTTCTATTATTTTTTTACATTTTCTGAAATGATACTAAAATTATACCTGGACACTTTTGGTTATGTAGTGTAGTTAATATAAGCTCATACAAACTGCATTGACTAATGATACATGAATTAGAAAATGTCCATCAGATCAGCGTTAGATGTAGTTGAGCATGTGGAACCACAGGATTCTGTGGTCACTGTTTGAGGTGCAGTGTTATATGAGCGTGTGAGAGGCTGCTGGTTTTCATCTGTGCCGTGGTTCATCACTACCTCCTGCTGGTGACAGAGGGATCGGTCTGTAACAGTGTTTGTCTCTGCTCTGGTTCACAGGTCTTCTCGGTATGGTAGCACACATGATGTTCACTACAGCGTTCCAGCTGACCGTCAGTCTGGGCCCGGAGGACTGGAAGCCACAGAACTGGGACTACAGCTGGTCTTACATGTACGTTCAGTCATGTCATGCTTTCTGTTGTCTAGGTTTAATAAGCATTAGAATGAAGCCCAGGGATGCATGTCTTGGGGGTTTTAACTGCTCTGGAAACAATACGCTGCAAATGCAAAACCAATATTAACAATGCTTGAATGTGAGCTCAAAATTAGAATAGAACAGAATAGAATAGAAAAATTTACACAATGCTTGGTAAAGTTAAATAAGTCACCTGTGATTGGTTCATGCGATAAATCCCGCCTATTGTGTTTGTGCACGTTCCACATTCGTGAATCACTCTGAATGAACAATATAAATTAATTAATAAGATTTAATAAGAATAAGACAATCAATAAGAAGACTAATTAAAAAAAAGTAAGTAAACAAGTCACACACACAGATATAACCACTTTGTTATGTCAAAATAGTGCTTAACATGGCATGAAAACATGATCTGTGGGAGTTTTTAGTGAGTAACCAGCTTGGTGCAAATTTCAAGTATTCAATATTTACTGAGCTTTGATGACTGATGATCCGAAAAATTCAAAAATAGTTCAAAGTTAACTATTAAAAAGAATAGCTGAACATAAGTTCACAAATAAAATGTTTGTGTTAAATTTAAACAATTTAAAATAGTTTCAAATTGCTAAATTGTTATTGCCTCGAGTTATTATTTTGGAATAAATGTAACTTGATGAGATTCATACTTGGCTTTAATAAATAATTGTTAATGTAAAAATAGCTGTTTTTGATTTTTTTTTCTGATAGTGTAAGTAATGTTTATTTAACCAAGAAAGTGTGACTGGGACATGAATTTATATTTGATAAAAAAAAACTCATTTCAGAACACCACCACACACCACGGCACTTATATATATATATGTATATATATATATATATATATATATATA
>NW_015548217.1:1729868-1730082 GCF_001515605.1 Sinocyclocheilus anshuiensis | reverse complement strand
GTGCTGTCAAATGATTAATCGCGATTAATCGCATCCAAAATAAAAGTTTTTGTTTACATAATATATGCGTGTGTATTGTGTATATTTATTATGTATATATAGATACACTTACATACAAGCATATATTTTGGAAACCTTTGCATACATATACATTTATATATTTATATTCTTATATTTTATAATATATGTAAATATATTTAATATATAAACATAA
>NW_015548217.1:1676321-1729793 GCF_001515605.1 Sinocyclocheilus anshuiensis | reverse complement strand
AGTTTTTGTTTACATAATATATGCGTGTGTACTGTGTATATTTATTATGTATATATAAACACACACATGCATGTATATATTTAAGAAAAACATGTTTTGTTGATATAAAATATTTATATTTACATATCATACAAATTATATATGAACATAAATATATACGTATATATAATATATACATGTAAATATTTTTAAACATATACATGTATATTTTGGATGCGATTAATCACGATTAATCGTTTGACGGCACTAAACATATATATATATGTATATATACAACAACTTGTGAATGTTTTTTGGGGTCTCGCAGGTCCATAATCTGTCCTTAATGATTCTGCCTTTGTTAATACCTAGTTATAAGACAGATGTTGATTTGAAAGCCTCTTGACGTTTTTCCTCCAGCTTGGCTTGGAGCTCCTTCACCGCCTGCATGGCCTCCTCCGTCACCACCATCAACAGATACACCAAGACTATTCTGGAGTTCAAACACAAGCGAAGGAACATTGAGAAGAACCTGAAGATCAAGCAGAAGCTGCTGGACCTGGACTCTCCAGACCAGGTGTGGGACATGTACATCAGCTCCGTCCCCAGCTCGGCCGAGGAGTTTCTGGACTTGTCCAGTTCTGGACGCAAGCTCTCCGCCAATTCAGTCTTCCTGGACCTCAACGACCTGCCGTCTCCACAAGGAGAGGAGTACTGCTGAAGCCAGTCATCATCGACGTCACGCTCTTCTAGTGTCATTAACAGACTCTGACATCCGTGGGAGCTTTGATTGGAGGTGATGCGTTGAGATTATATAACTGTTGCATAATGTTTGGTTTGATGTTGTGCTGTTGTCTGAAGGTGATGCTGTGAGTTTTAGTTTGTTATTAATGTGCTGCTGACATAGTATGCGTAAAACGTATTCTGGAACCAGACCTGCGACGAATGAACGGCTTTCCTTAATCCTAGAGAATAAAATGTGACACAAGGCATTTGTAAAAATCTAACCATTGAAATTGCATTAGAAATATTCCCATTTTCTGAGAGCCACCACACTCATTCAGTAGAAAACGTCTTTTTGTGAAAGCTGCCCGCTGCTTTAGATTTTCCCTCTGCTGTATTACAAAGTAATTTCCAAATTGATCCTGAAGGTCTGTTTTCTAGATCAGTTCTAATGAGACACAAATTAGATTGCTGAGTGCCTTTGTTTGTGCTATTGATCTTGGTTCTTTAACCGTAGCATGCAAAAGTCCTGGAACAGTTTATTTTATAGCCTATTTGATCATCCATAATAATCAACACATATCAAATTAGGCTATGTAAGGATTGCTATTTCATTTAGCTCTGTTTTATTAACTCAGCAACTCACAAATATAAATGAAAAATCAAGAGAATTATTTTGTTTTTAATTGTTAATCATTCTGTAGAGTGCAAAGGTCTATATGTGTCTGTGAAAAGAACAAGAATTGAATTCTAGATCAGCTAAGCGCATGCAACTGTTTGGGATAAAAGAAGTGGTTTTACTGTGGGACGCTGTGTTGTTCTGTTTAGGATGGAAGAACATGATCCATGAGGTCAAGTTACTTGAATTCCTTATCATCTCTTTTGATTCTGTATATTTGATCTCATTCAAATCATAAGATTAAATCACTTATCAATTTATCCATTCAATTATGAACCGTCTAAAGAGACTGTTTACATTTTATGTGCAATAATGAATGAAACATACATTAGATGAATTATACGTTTTTTTACAGTAATGTACACTGACCAACTCCTTCTAGACTAAAGGTGTTAAATGCATGTCAGCTTATGTCAGATTGGTCATGTTTAATTTGATATTTGGTGTTTTCTCATAAGTGAGCTGTTTGCTGTGTTTATTTGTTTGGTTTGATAGGTTGTTGTTTTTATTTATTGGATTTCTTTGACTTTATGTTGATGAAATGTATATTAAGTCTTCTACAAATGCAGCAAGATTATATTAAATCAATGCATTATTATAATAATAAAGAGAACCTTTATAACCTGAATCATGCGTTTTTTCTTATGTTTATTTTTTTGCTTAGAAACACTTGATTATTTTGGCCAGAGGGTGTCGCTATAGACAATGTTTTACCGACTGACCGTACACTGCTAGAGGAGAAAAAAAGTTTATCTTTTGCATTTCTTTTTTTTTCCCAAGAAAAATTAGTCAAAAGTGCCACTCTTAACAATCATGAACAATAATATTGTGGTCAATAAAACAAAATGCATTTGTATTATAACTGATATGACAACGTGTATAAAACGAATCACTTGAAAGTCGGAAAATACCCGTCTGACCAGCTTGCTTGCTAACCTTGTCCCCACTATTCTGTTTTTTCTTTTTGTTGTAATTATTCTGATTATTTTAAAATAACATGCAAGATGTTTATCAGTAGTGCCTCATAACTGTGACCACACTGTCTGTTTACATTACAGTCGTTGCCTATGGCTATGGATAGGCGACCGGAGGAAAAAAAAAAATAAAACAATAATTTTTTTAAATCTTTTTTTCAGAAATAATCAAATCTGTGTGTCAATTAAAGCCCACATGTCCATTTGTCATGTACTACCAATTGTCATGTGACAACGAGGTCAACCCCTTCGCTGGGAGTTTGATTGACAGGTGATTTGACCAATCATAACGCCGCCAAACAAACCAGACAAGAGAGTAGATTATTGTCAGTGGACTTGAACTTGAAAATGGTGTGTATTGACGTCTTCTGATGTTCATTCATGTTTATTTCATGCTATAACTAGTAAAGAGGAAGAGATGAACGGTTCACGTGCCCCTTGAACTGGGCAGGTCTTTGCTAAGGGTCAACGGCGTTGCTTAAAAACTGGATGTGCAAAGTCATTCAGCACCAGAACTCGCATTGATGGTAAGTAGCGTTCAGTTTACTGGTATTAACATAGTGCATATTGATTTACCATTTGATAAAACTATACCTACAGGCTGTTACAGTAGAGAGAAATAAATGTTGTTCTTTTGAACTTTCTATTCATCAAAGAATAGAAAATAAAATGTATCATGGTTGCCACAAAAATATGAAGCAGCACAACTGTTTTCAACATTGATAATAATCAGAAATGTTTCTTGAGCAGCAAATCAGCATATTAGAATGATTTCTGAAGATCATGTGACACTGAAGACTGAAGTAATGATGCTGAAAATTCAGCTTTGATCACAGGAAGAAATTGGGACATAGAAAAGCTGTTTTCAATATTTAACATTATTATTGTTTTTACTGTAGTTGTGACTAAATAAATGCAGCCTTGGTGAGCAGAAGAGCCTTCTTTTGAAAACATCAAACTCTCTCCAAACTTTTGAATGGTAGTTCACCTTCTGCACTTTTATTAGCCAAAAGCACCATGAGGTGATTTTGTTGACGTGATACAATTAATAATTTTATTTCAGAATTATGTGAAACATTCAAAAAAAAAATGTAAAGAAATATATTATTTTGCATTAACATTTATATTACATTTGACCAATTTTGGGGATTTAAACAGAGCAAAAACAACTACACAGGAACTTAAAATAATGTATTGGCTTTCTAGTGGGCTGCATTTCAGACTAGTGCAAATTCATGCATGCAGAGGGGAAATTCAAAAGGACCGGCCTCATCTGCATATTGTCTACATTTGAACCAATTACAGCAGACAATCTAAACCAATTTGAGCCACTGGATGTAGAATGTGATTGTAGACCAGCCCACACGGAGGCGCTACAATGTCTCTTTCTGTTCTGTGTAAATATTGCAACGATGACAAATATGTCTATGCTACACAGTTTATTTCAAATCCAGACTCTTTCTGATACGAAGGATAGAACAGACATGATTGAAGCTTGACTAAGCAACATAAAAAAATACATCAAAATGGCAAGAGCAGAAAAGTGCTAGTTAAACCGATGATTTAAGGTCATTTCTATCAGTTCCCTCAAGCTGAGTCACACCGACGGTATGAAAAGACTACTGTAACCTGAAGTGTGCAGACCTCTATTTATCTGGCAGACGCATTGATTTGAACAGCTACGGAGCCATCGGCCATCCTAGGATATCACATTTTAGACTGACATTATGAGTTTAATCTTAAGCCTCATGCTCAAGAAATCAACCGCAGTATGGAGCCATTACGTGTTAATGGTCAGAAAAGGTCATTGCCATCCAAAGTCCATGCCTGCCATTTGATAGAACTTGAGGTTGTGAGGCTGGTAGAATTCCCTCAGTTTCTGAATGACCTCCGGGTCGATTTTAGGATGCGTTCTGCCTTTGGTTTTGCCCAGACAGTGGGGTTTGCTACTGCCTTCTGGCTTTTTGAGGCAAGGGAAGCCCTTGGTCTTGTTGAAGTAGAAGTGTTTATCTGTGATGATCCTCTGCAGGCCGAGGAAGTCCTGCACTCGGCCCAACTCGCCCGCCGGGTCGCTTATCAGCCTCTCACCGTGGACAAAGTGTATCTGTGAGAGCGGAAAGTAGGCCAGCCATCGCTCCAGGTGTCTGGCGTACAGGCCGATGTACAGCGGGCTCCAGAAAGAGTCTATCTGTCCCGTAGATCGGTTCTTGAACGTCAGGCTCGCGAAGCTGGGGATGTCGGGCGTCTTGGAGATGATCTGGGTGTAGTCTGAAATGGCGCGGGTGATGGGGTCCCGCACCACCACGATCAGCTTGATGTCGCGTGACATGGCGTGGATGCGGCCCGGCGTCTCTGGGGAGACGAAGTATCTGGGCGTTTTCTCCATTACAATTTGCCCGTTGAGGGCTTTAGGCATCATGCTCCTAAAAGATGAGAAGAGCAGGGATACTTGATTACTTCTCAGAAATGTTCACTTGTTTTGAGTAACCTGTGCAGTAAGTCAAAAGTACATTTATATTGAAGATTCATTCTCTGGAAAGCCTAGTCTCGAGTAAATTTATCTCTATTGTTTTAACTTGTTTTTAAATGTTTTAATTTTTACTGCGAAAATGGCATTTGTTAGGAATAGGGTGTATTAAACAGGGTTTTTATAATTAACTAAAACTAAAACTTGAAGTAACAAAATTGACAAAATAAAATTAAACTGAAATGCAATAAAATATAACTTATAACTTAAGTTAAAATTGTTTTTATTTTACTTAAGCTATTTGCCAAAGCAACTTTTATCGTTTTCATTTAGTTTAACTTAATGTAGGATATGAAAATAAATAAAAATGAAATAAAAATGAATAAAAACTATATAGACAATTTTTTTTTTTTTTTAATTACTAGTTTAACTAAAATGGAACATTTTGAAAATGGAAAAATACAAATATTAAAACTAATTCAGAATATTACAAGAATCTTACTAAGAAAACAATTATTATTCTGGTATGGATTTTCTACATAGAATTCACTATAATAATAATAATAATAATAATAATACCTATAAAATAATACCTAATAACTATAAAATACGAACATATTAAAACTGTAAGAGGTAAGGATAAATGCAAAAGTAAATTACTTCTGCTGCTCAAAATTTGCTTCAGAATTAAACAGGGTGTATAAAATGACTTTTTATGATTGCACATGGATTCATTTCGTAGAATGAGGAAGAAAATATATTATTTGTAGTACATTGTGTAATATTGTATACAATGTAAAATGCTAAAGCATTTCTCATATAAACATTTATTATTGTAAAAAAAAATGAGACTACATGAAGAACATAAACAAATCCTACATTACGTAAAAGCGTAAAAGCAGTTAAAACTGCAGCCAAAAAGTCAAAAAAGTTTCCAAGAGGAAATTCCTCATTTGGGACATAACAGCGCCATCTGTCTATCCAGAGGAATGTAACACAGGTTAAGAGTGTTACTTAAAGGAACACTCCACTATTTTTGAAAATAGGCTCATTTTCCCCTAATAACATTACATGGCATATGACCGCCACATTTACGAATCAAAGATGCCTACTCAGTTTCCAGGAACTTGGTCATGCCAGTCACAGTGAAGTAAAAAGGAGGAAGCAGCACAGATATTACCCCTAAATGACAAAAGATGACAAATGACAAAATGACGCAGCGCCTGAAAATAGTCCTCAGCTAGGTAACTTCCAATAAGCCTATTTTCAGGCGCTGCGTAATATCATTGCGCCTGCTGCACCCATGGTACGGCAGCAAAGTTCCTTGATACTTGAACTACAGAAGAGTCAAGTTTTAAATAGGAAAAATATAGAAACTCTTTAGAATTTTATTCTAAACATTAACAAAAACTATATTATTTTATATCATTGATACTAAAATAACACTGCTACATACTTTTTGCACTTTTGAACTCTAATCTGATTACCAATAAAGAAGAGTTAGGAAAGTCATCAAGTAAAGTAGACTTACTTTAGAAACGTACTTTTCCTTCCCTACCACCATCAATCTTGCGTTTCCACACATCTGTTTTACTTAAGAGCTGGATCGCGACTGCCAGCCCAGTATTGATCATCTAAATCACATCCCGCCCCCAGCGGCCCGGCGCACATGACCTAATGAGGTGACACGGCGTTCTGTCTTCGAGCAGATCAGCCCGGGCCACACGCTCCACTGTGCCTCTTATTGGCTGTAAATGAGAAGTCAGCCGGCTCCGAATGTGCATCAGTAATGCTGCTTATCGTGCAGATGTGCAGCCGGCATCAATCACGGCGGGTTACCAACATACACAGGAAAACAAATGGAATGTGCGCATGTCTTTCTTAGCGTTGGCAGATGGGACTCATTTGTTTTAAGTGGCTCACAGGCACACCAGCTTTAATGGTCCACCTGCACCCCACCTGCCTTTGCAACACGACCACAACTAATGTCTATTTAAGGGACTCCAAGTCCAAATCTATCAAGCTCTGAGAAGTCAAATAGACCAACAAAAACTGAGCGTGAAATGCCAGAACAGAGCAGCAGTCAAACACAAGACAAAGCAGATAATGAAGAATGTGCTCAGATAAAACAAATTACTTCTGTGGTAATAAAAGCCATTATATTATGAGGAATCAGAATGTTATCAGAAGATAAAAATGATTGATGAATAAAACGATCAGAACGTTCAGAACTCAAAACCAAAAATTATTGAGACTAAACTACAAAAAAAGACTCTTTCTGAACTTCTGTGATTTGGTGACATCAAAGTGGATAAATGCATGGATGCAAGACCGCCCACATTTACATGTCAGCGATGCCTATTAAGTGATCAGAAACCTGGCCAATGAGGAGAATAAGAAGTATTATTCTTCATTTATTTATTTTTATTCTTTAACTATTTAATTAAAATTGAACGTAAACAGGATTCGGAATTGTGAATCAAATTAAAGTAAAATTAAAATAAAATGAACTGAAATTTAAAGAAAAATATCTAACTGTAATAAGTGTCATCTTTAACTGTAATGGCAATTTTGTCAAGACAAACTTTGGTTGATGGCTTGACAAAGCCTTGAATGAAATTTTGAGGAAAATTTGAATAGGCCAAATCTGTTTGAAATGTCATCTATAGAAATGTGTACTTCATTTAACTATAGTTCTTTATATTTAACAAACAGAATGCATTACTTGTTTAAGTTTTCTGAATTGTAAATTTCACGTCATTGCAGTTCAACTTCCTGTGGGGTGTGGCCAATGAAATTCACAGGGGGGGTTTCTTAAAGGGACAGTTCACGAATACATGAAAATTTGCTGAAAATGTACTCATCCTCATGCAATCCATCATTAACCGTTGCTAAAATACGAGTCCATAATCCATAATGACATAATAAAAGTCCATCTCCTATTGTCCTCTCACATCAAAATCCACCCACATAGTTGTTTATAGCTGTTTTGGCTTGTAAACGGTGTTTCATTTGTGCATGTTTTCTCTATCCTGAGTCAGACCAGACCACTTTTTCACTGGAGGAAGTGTTATTATGGACTCGTTTTAGTTAAAAATGTTTTGTTTCTTACAAACACGCAGCTTTTGTCTTCTCCAGATGTTAACTGATGGAGTGGTGTGGATTACTTGTGGATTATTGTGATGTTTTAATCAGCTGTTTGGACTCTCATTCTGACGGCACCCATTCACTGCAGAGCATCCATTGCTGAGCAAGTGATGCAATGCTACATTTCTCCAAATCTGATGAAGAAACAAACTCATCTGCATCTTGGATGGCCTGAGGGTGAGGACGTTTTCAGCTCATTTTTATTTTTGGGTTAACTATTGGGCATAAAATCGATGAACATGACCATTCATAAAATGAAAATGGTCATGAAAAACTATATATTATAGTTATAATAGTATTATAGTAACATTACAAGTAGACCTTTAAAAAAGCAAGTAACTGTGGAATTTCAAACTATCAGACTTACTACCACAATCAAGGACACAGTTTTTAAATATATGAGGCTCAGTGGGTCAGACCCAGATTGCATTTGATCAAAGAGATGACAAAGACGTATACTGTCCGTCATGCTGTTCAGATGGGTCACTGAGGATGGGCCATATGATGCCTCTAGTGTCCTCTGGCAGGGGACAGACTCACATCACTGTGCCAGCCGTCCCTGCAGCGCAAGCTCCTATCGATACAACAACACGTCAGCCATGCCAATCCCCAGACCTCCCTGCATTATCAATGACTTCATCTGAGAAAGCACTTAGCCTAAAGACTTCCCTGTTTACCTATGCCTATTATGGGGCCAGCAAGTCTATTAGATCCCGCCATTAATTATTCACTTGCTTCAAGCGATGTGACCGCTTCGTACTTGCATGTGCCGCTGAGAGTTTGTCCTCCAGCTAATACAAGGATTTCTGATGTCCACCGACCATTGAACATTACGGGATACAGAGGAATGTGTTCAATAACACTGAATATGAGTCAATGCTTATTTTTTCACTCTATTAACTTATCCAACAATACTATATTATTATTTAATATACAATAATATAATGTAAATGCACCTCCGCTGATGAGCATGTTTCTGATTTCTGAAAGACAATTATTTTGATATCTTTGGGAGCATAAAGTGAAAAATGTCAGGGTGATATAGCACCATAATAGCATAAAAAAGGCTCTTAAAAGAATGAAATTCTTTAAACAAAACCTTTTTGAGTAGATGTCTTTTATTATTATTTCTTAGAAAACAAAAACAAAGCTGCTTCACTGCATATTAGATATTTGAAAAACATTTTATCAACAGGAAATGATGTGTCAAAGTCAATAAGTCTCATAAAATAAAATAATGACATGTGTGAGTGCCCAAAAACATCAGTGATATTTCTGAATTGATCATTTTATATTTTTAAAAATGTTTTACTTTGAAAAGATACCTTTAAAACGTTTATGAAAATAATGATGATTATGAGGTTTTTTTTAAACCAGGAATAAATAGATATATTTCTGATGTTTTACTATATTTTTACTTTTTTATTGTGGACACTAGTGAATATATGTACACAATTCAGTAGATTCTTATTTGCTTTAAATGAACTGAGACTCAGATAAGAACAAAGATACTGATCCAAAGGAACATCAATTGAATTCAGATTAGCCTGTGAGTTGAAGTCAGTAATTCAGTTTATATTGAATATATGCTTGCTTGTGAGAATTTGCGTAAAACTTAAACAGCCTTTTTGTAATCTTGAATTGGCTATATGATCAGCTGGCATGATATTCTGAAGAATTAAAACTTAAAATAGACACATTTTACAGAATCCAACACAAAGCCAGGCCTGATTCAGAACAGGTAAGTCTTTGTTAGTTAGATGTTCACAGAACATGAAGACCAATCTAAGCAGTATGGATTGTCTGTAAGCTTTGAAGCGGCTTCAATGTTTGGCACATTGCTCGGTGTCGTCCAATCCCAGCAGCCCACAGGAGCCGGTGGATTGGTCTCCCCTAATTGAGGCTGCATTTGGCCGTGCCTCTCTGAGGTATCCTGAATAAACCAAATGGTGCCGTGGGTATTGATCATGATGGGGGTATGGTAATGCGGACCTCAGCTGCTGCGGGTGGCAGGTGGAGTTTGTAGATGGGCCACTCTATGGCCTCATCAGCAGCTTGCTGTGCACAAACAGATGTGAGGCAATTACCCTGTCTTCAGCAATGGATGTAATATGATTTTTTTCATTCCAATTAATCTGTTTAATGGGATGATGAAGCCTTTCGTTTTTCATTTTTAGAAATGCTGACTTACAAATAAACAGCTCTCGCACACCTGGGCGCTCATGGACAGGTGCGTTATTACAATTTAAAGAATAGAAATGTCCCACACTGACATGGCTTGAATGTCTTTGTTTTAACATTTTAGCAAAAAAAAAAAAAAAAAAGAAGAAGCATATCAGCATATTTGCATGATTTCAGAAGGATCATGTGACAATGAAGACTGGAGTGATGATGCTGAAAATTCAGATTTGATCACAGCAATAAATTCTGTTGTAACATTCACATACAAAACAGCTATTTTAAAATGTTATAATATTTCACCATTTTTGATCAAATAAATGCAGCCTTGATGAGCAAAAGAGACTTATTTTAAAAACATTACAAAATCATTCTGAAGTACTTCATTATTTTTAGTCAAATGGACTGAAATTTTGAAAATACTGTATATTCACACAGAAAACAGCTATTTTAAATTGTAATGATATTTACACACTATTAGTGTTTTACTGTATTTTTGATCAAATAAATGTAACCTTGTTGAGCAGAAGATTTAAAAATGGTAGTGTGTGTGTATATATATAAGGGAATTGGTCAAATTTTCTTACATAGGAAAATTAGTCAGACATTTCTAGTAAATTTCACTGATAATTACAAAGGAATGGCATGTAACACACTGAATTCAACATGAAATTTCGAAGTAGACAAAACAAAATAGTATTTTCTTGTGTAATGTCCTCCAATAATCTTTGTTTATAGTGTATAATAGTTAATATTTGACTCATACATTACCAATAAAAAATTAACTGCAAAAAAAAACTATTGAATAAAAAAATACAAATATTGAAATGCAATGTAAATTTTTTGTGCAAATACTTAAACACATTTTTCACTGCTGACACTTTGGAATAATTAGTGAAAATTAAGCATATTGAAGTGCTAAAATTTGGTCAATTCATGAAAAAATAAACAATTTAATGGAACCAATTTTTAAATATTAAATTCTGCAAAGCAAAGCGGAATATACACTTGCAGTAAGACAATGGGGATTAGTGGGTGTGTGTGTGTGTGTGTGTGTGTGTGTGTGTGTGTGTGTGTGTGTGTGTGTGTGTGTTTAGGCCCAACCATCCGTTTCTTTCCATATAGAGGCCATTAAAAAGCCAGTCAGTTGTAACTGTGCCCTGTCCACTTCCCAGAAACATCCATCATCAAGGGGCTCAGACGCCAGATCCCCATTCCCACTCCCCTGAGACACCTAATGAGAGCTGAATTACCATTGCACCATCTAGCCTTATGTTGATTCCATAAACTACAGTTAACTCACGCCAATACAGACACCTGGCCAAAATAAACATATACACACAAACATTTCACACCAGACTCCCACATGATGCCATCAAGCATCTATTTCATGTAGTATTATATATAATAAGTGACAATCAGATCTGGCTCTTGTAGTACGAATCATGTTGTTTTGTTGTGTTTGTGCGAAAAGCATGTGGAAGTTGCAAAATCTCATCGTTTTCATTTGTAAAAGCTCTTGTATTCCTCTATTAATATCACCATCCTACTTTGCAGCAGTATTTTGATGAGTCTATGTACTTGTGAAGTAGATGCACTACTCATATAGACAAGTGCATTAATAATTAATGGCCTCAAAAAAGCTCCTCTCGGGACAAGCCTATGAACTGCTATAAAGGCATGTCTCATTTCTGCATAACAAAACCAGGGATGCTCACAAACTAATTACGTTTTTTGGCGTGTAAACATATGCACGTTAAAAAAATCAAATCCTCTTGCCAAAATCAAGGTTTGGCTGTGAATACAGGGGTATGAATTTAAATGGCCATTTTAATGACCGCTCCATGAATTGCAAATGAATTCCCATAATGTGATGACATCAGATGCAACACCAGCAAACCAAATTACAGCGCGTGACGCAGCACTATTATCACAGTGAAAGTGCATTCCAGAAGGACTGAAGAAAAACATGCTTCTTATTTTACCGGATGGTTCCAGGAAATCGGTCTTGAGATTTTCGGTTTGGCTCGCCTGTCCCTCTAGTACCTCTGAATCAATATATTGATGCTTTTCAGGCTTCAAAAACGGCAAATGTCTGTTTCAAAGCTCTCACATGATGGATAATGTTTAGATCTCAAATATTGTTCGCCCGCCTTCTCGTGCACTATTGAGGGTGACTTACAGCAAATAGATTTCTTTAAAGGAAAGTGACAGTATTGGCGTTTGAAACTTGAACTCGGAGTCTCGGCAGAATAAAACCTCTTGCTAATTGTAACTGAATCTAACCGGTTTAATTCTAGCGTGAAGTGAAGGTCAAGCATTGGCGCCAATCAATCATACAAACACTATAAGGACAAAACTCCATCTATCACCTCGGCCTTGTTCCAGATCTTATCCGCGCTTTTCTGCCATCTTTGGAAAAGATCTGAATTGAGATTGCAAAACCAGCATCCCACCCCCACCTACACCTACAGATTTAATCTACGCTTGATAACAAGATTAATGACCGGTCCATTCCATTAGACCCGAATAAGTCAGCGTGGACAGATTCCAGGATCTGTGTTTGTCCGCTTATCTGTGGCTCCTCTGACCATATGAAGTCCCTGGCGCAGATCATTATGTTTGGTGGAAAATGTGACTCGGGTTAAAGATCGATTGACAGGTCTCACAATAATGTCAAGTGGCCTGTCATGCTGTGAGGTCCATCTGGTCCCAGGAAGATGACAATCTGCCTGCTCTCGGCTCGTTCCTCTGAGCAGAACACTGGGGATTTATGTGCAGAACACAAAGGAATATCAAAGCAATATGCTTACAGGCAAACAACAACCGTAGAAGTGTTTCCAAAGCATTTTAATGTGGCCGCTGACACTAAGCGAGACGATTTTGAATTGACAAAACAATCAATCAGCTGCTTAAAAGGTAAGTAACTGAGTTTTGTCAACTCTCTGAACAGTTCAAAGGCAGCGTGACAAACCATAAAATTGAGAGCGAGGCTTTATTGAGGATACGGACAGAATCGCCAATGGGCTTGTTGATCAACCTGCCACTCTGTTTTCTAGACAAGCCAATAAATAACCGATTGACATGATGCCTAAGAGCGCAAGGCCTCGTTCCCAACAACTGCAGACTAAATTCCCTATCCGCCAAATTTGCCAGACACTTTTAGATGTTTCAAGATACCAAGACATATTTCAAATGCAGCAGTCGACACAAGTGTTCTCAATATAAAGGAACATCTGGCAACAGCTCCAGAGATGATTAACACTGCCATCTATCCAGCCCCACTTCAGTGGATTGCAATAGCCAGATGGCATTTTTCTCACTCAAACCTTTACGAATATCATAATATGGACTAGTGTTATACTGATACCACGCCTCATCAAATAATACGCTTTTGGGAGTAGATTGCATTGAGGTCACGCAGTGGTGAAATTCGCATTTTCGGACAGTAGCGTTAGCTTGTGCAAATGTAACAGTGCCTGCCAACATATTACATAAAAATATAAAGGAATGTACTACAACACAAGAAATGCTGCATGCAAAGTTGCATAACTGTTTAGGAAAGTGTAAGTACACTGTAAATAAAATGTGTGACTTTGTATTGTATTCTTGGATAACAGTTGCTGCTTAGTTTCACTGTAGCAGTTGCAATATTATGATGCCCACTGTGCAAGGAACAGTATGCAATGCAGTGCATGAACAATGCAGTTGCATTTTACTTTGACTATGCACTGATTTATTTTGCTCTTGCAGCCATTGTTGTTATTATGTTGTTACTTTGACTTATTGGTATGTAATGTTCTTATTGATTGATTGATTTAAAAGTATTTCACCATTCAGTCATTTCACAACTTTCTCCGTGACTTCATTCTGCTGTACACAAAAGAAAATATTTCAAAAAAGTGTTTTTTGTCCTTTAAGGGAAAGTTAATGTTGTTTGAAACCCAAGATTGGTCCAAAATATCTTCTGTGTTCCGTAGTGACATTAGGATGAGTAGTTCATTTTTTTAAAGATTTATTTTTGGCATTTTGCCTTTTGTTTTAATAGGACAGTTAGTTGGCAGGAAGCAAAGTGGGAGAGGGGGTGGGATCAGGAAAGTTACACAAGCCGGGACTCGAACTCGGGACACCCGAATATGTCGGCACACTGCCCACGAGGATATCGGTACCGACGATGACAGTATTTTAATATTGGGTGCACTGGCCCTTTAAGTGTCAATCACTAAACTTTGCTTATTTCAATGACACCAGCTAATTAACAATACAAAAGGATTCCCCCCACCCCCGACGCAATTTTCATTTTGGGGTGCATACAATGATCTAGCATGCTCTAATGTCACAGAAGTCCGAATGCAGTGTTTAATTTTACGTTAAAGTACTTTAAAGCAATATTATATTGCAGTTCCAATCATTAACGGGCTAAGCACAACAACATGCAATTCACGTTTCTGTGTCATTATTACCTGTACCAGCCGAGTCCGCGCATGTAGTGCCTGTCAAAGAAGTGCGGTTCGGAGCCGAGCGCGCGGACGTCCGGATGAAGCCTCAGGAACTCCAGGAGCGCACGCGTGCCTCCCTTCTTCACTCCGATGATGAGCGCGTCTGGGAGGCGCCGGCTCGCGGTCCAGTCCTTCCCTGAGCTGTTTCCATCCACGCTATCATCCGCCACATAGTCAGGCGCCGTCAATATCTCTCTCAGCACGGTCTTATTGTACCATCCCAGCGGTGAGTTCTGCGAACTGTCCACCAAGTCCGGCTCGCAGCATCCCAGCAGAAAGTAGAGGATCGAGACGCAGATGATGCTGAAGGAAAACATGATGACTAGTTTTTGCAAGAGTCTCCGGAGGTCCAGGGGCGCGTTGCTAAAAGTTGCCATCCCTTTGAGGACGCTCTGTAGACGGCCATTCTCTTCAGGACTTTATTCGCTTCACTTTGACCAGCTGGTAGCCAAACGCGCGAATGACAGCGGGCGCGTCCCATTCCGAGCGCTTCGCGGAGCGGCATTCCTCAACAAAATCCGCTTTGTAGAGTGTCATCGTGTCAGAGGGAGATCGAGGGGACTCGTACTTCCATGCTTTGCGCGGACGGTAGAAACAGAGGTTGTAATATCCGTGCAGGAGAGCGAGGATGCGACTGTCCCGGGAGGTTTGCTGTCCTGAAGCCGCTCTCGTTCATTCATGAAAGTGCGCGCAGCGCTTCAGATGAGTTTGATTGGAGGGTGACAGCTGAAGGCGGGTTTAATGCTGCTCTACTGATACATCAGATGAGCATGGGGTGAAATATGGCATGCATTATTTTTCCATTATTTTGGACACAGTGATGTGCATTAATATTTGCTCTCCTTATAATAATAGTAGGGTTGTTTACCCCAGAAAAGTGCAAACAGAGAACGCAAAAAAAAAAAGGATCATAAAATGTAGTCCACATTTGGTGCAGTTCCCAACTCTCATTCAGTTTATGTGCATATTTAAATATATTAAAACAGGACAGAAGTTTTCACACTTTTTACTCCAGTACACATTTTATTTCTGAAACTCAGTTTCTGTACAGGATACTGTATATACTCTATGCTCTGTGTATAACCTATTCTTGGATACAAAAAGCTATTGACAATTTTCAAACTATTGAATTAGTTGATTTGTTTTCAGATTGATTTGTTATTGTTCAGGGCACAAACACCTGTCACCATATTATACAGGGTAATTTCTCACAGTGAACCCTGATTACAGGCTTTAAATAGCAAAACAAGGAAACAAACAAAAATATGGAATACTCTAATTGTTTACCCAATAAATATAATTCATTAACCGTATTCATTTATAACACATTGTTGTCATTAAAATGCGACAACTTGCCCCAAACTGACAAAGTCCTGTGAACATGTTTTAATATGCGGAAATTTAAATGAAATACAAGAGCTATGAGCAGAACTTCACAATAAAAATATGTTGCTTAGAGAAAATTGATATTTTAACATTCTTGCCTTCCTTTGCATACGTGACCGCACAAAGGCAGTGCATTGTTTGATTTGTATTCAGCAATTTTATTATTTTCACAATTATGGTAAATGTTTTTTAACATATTTTTATAAAAAAAAAAAAAAGACGGAAGATAACATGAAAATATCCAGAGAAAATACATTTTTATATATATTTTAACTCCCCACCCCCACCCACCAAAGCATCCAAAACTTTAAGGCAAGGCCGAGATATCCACATATTTTCAAATACAGAATTGCAACACATATACACATATCAATCAGTAGAGTGAGAGCTATTTATTGCCTGGGCCAATATTTGGCTATTTTCCAGAAACTAAACAGATCCCAATTTTTGTGGTAGTCCTTTAGTTTGCATTTTATACTGTAGTTTTTCTTTCCAATACAATGTAATGTGCCAGATCTTTCTATGGCCAGTAGAATGCTACTTTTGTCAGTAGAATGTCCCCTTTTGAAACATATATCTGGGATGTTTGGGTTAAACTTATTTAACTTTTCAGGGGTGACATAAGTATGCATTATCCAGTTGTATTGGATCAGCTTAAATCAAGTATTAATTGACAAATTCTGGGCTTTAACACATATCTGGCTCCATTCTAAATCTGAAAGGTCATATTGCAAATATATACCCCAAGCTTCACAAATATGGTAAATTATTGGTACTTATAGATATTCAAATTTTCAGAAATGTGTTTTCCATAAGCGAGTACGTTTTTACAATCGGTTACGACAATAATTTATTTTCTAAGACTTAAATTGCTGTCCAGTCCAATATGGAAGCTCCATTGACCCATCACAGAATTGTTTTGTGAATAATTACTTAAATTTACACTCTAAAAAATATTGTTTGGACGCAACAAAAAAAATTTATGCAACAGTTTGCATCATTTTTTTTGAGTTAAGGCAACTTCTTCTGAAATTAAGTTCAACTAATAAACTATATTGTGCTATATATACTTAGAAAATTGTGTTAAAACTAACAATTATTAAGTTGAATACTCATAAAAATTAAGTTGTTCTAAGTTGTTTTTTCACATTGTTTTAAATTTGATTCAATCATGGACACTGGTTACAAAAACTACTAAAATATTATTTTTTGATGAAACGACACTTAATGCTGCCAGGAAACCAATCTTTTAGCATTTTCAACCAAATGCCTTCTGATTGAAACAGCATGTCAGACAACATCCAGTGAGTCTGTTCTCATCCTAAGCAAACGCTCTACTCTTCAGCACAATGGTAATCTCATAAAAACCACCAACATAACAGAAACACTTTTAAATACTAATATAACCGAACACTGAACATGAATAAATCTTCTCCTGTTCTGATCTTGAATAGAAATGCATAAAATATGAGTTTATTTCTACATTACCGCTCATTATTCAGTCACATGCAAAGCATGCTGGGAACCTGAAACGTGAACTTGAAAAAATGAAGTTATGGAGCTAATTACATTGAGTTAGTACAACTTAAATAATGTTTTAAACAAACTAACACAGATATTTAAGTTGAATTTACACACAGTATTACGTTGATGTAATTATCAACATTAAGATGTCAGGACAACTCATTAAAAAATGTTTAAAACTTAAAATGTTTAATTAAATCAATAAATTTGAATTTTTAACTTCCACTAATGCATTAAATTAAGTAGTGGCAACAGATCCACTGAATTATTTTTTAGAGTGTAGTTATCGTATGGCTTCAGAAGATAATATTTGGATTTGCATTCAAGGCTATCAAACATCAAAACCTTCAAATTTCTGCATGACTCCTCAGACCTCCAACAGAGCAAAGGCCTCCTTCTGTGAGCCTCGTCCAGATCCTAGCAATCTAACCGTCTTTTGTAACCGTTTCAAGATGTCAGGCGGGTGTTCTTGATCTCTTAATTGGTTTGGCATGTAGTCCAGTGATCAGATCAGCACAGTAAAGCTGCTGATCACATTACTTCACACAGGCACATGAGGACAGTGTTTACGCTCTCCGTTAGAAAGCATCTGCAGAAACGTTATTACACACGACTGATATTTTTAGGACACTATCATTAATGTACATTTACATTTAATCATTTAGCAGACGCTTTTATCCAATGTACAGGGACCAGATGACAGACAAAGTGCTGGACAGGGCAGATATAACTGTGGTTTTGTTACCTGCAAAAGCAGACTTCAGTAATGCTATATCAAGTAAACACTGAAAGCGTTTCATAGCTAGATATTTATTGCATTATGCTTAACGATCCTTTTGCATCATGACAGCATCAGGGTAAATGCATTACATGGCCATTTTGTGGTGATCTGTCTGGTTTATGGTGTGATTTATTTCTCCCATCTTCCGAGTGCAGATGTGACCGGGGTCAAAAGGTTAAACGTGCCCTCTCTTTAAAAGAGCCATACTTAGTCATTCTCCAAAATTTGTTGTGTTTTCTTCAAATCTATACTAATATAATAATACATAATGACATAGTGTAAATATAATGCAATACATCACAAATATAATAATCTCATTTGTCTTTCCACCACTTTTGTCTGTATAATCATCATATCTAAACAATAATGAGATTGCATGATAAAAAATCATTTTTCTATGTGCATATTTTTCTAAATGCATTTAGGTGTCAAGCTATGATTTAAAGAGTGCCATTTTTTAATTAGAGCATTACATGTATTGTTTTGAAATGCTATATTTAATTTTCTAAAATATTAAATATTGAAAAAAAATACATTAAATGATTGTAAAAATTAACCAAAAAAGTAACACTCTGATTAAAAAAAAAAAAGTAGCACTCTTTAAATCATGGCTTGTCACCTGAATGCATTGGTAAGTGGCATGGTAGTATATCTGGCTGGATTTACCTGTTTGTTTTATCAATTTAACTTGTTTTCAAGGATCAGAGAACAAGGTCGCTCTAGTCAGTCCAAGCAATTGCATGTCTTCTATGTGCAGTCCAAGAACGGATTGCTGGATGATGAAGTAGCCATCTATAAAAATGTGACCCCTGGGTCAGGGCCAGTGAGCAGCAAGACTGATTTATTTCCTTCAGGCTAGAAAACACTGTTTTCATGAAAGTATAACGAGCAGCAGAGCTTTATTAAGCGTGCTGAGCCATACCTGGCTCGCCATTCTTGAAATGTTCAAATAAGAAATAATTGCTTTGCTCGCTGGCTGGCTTTCATTTTCTGCTGTGTGCAGGCAACGCACGCCCAACGAAAATCTGTATCCCGGGTTGTTTTCCCAGAGATATATGCTGTTGTTTGTGTCAAGAGGCAGTAAGATAAAGTTGCAGATGAAACCTTTCAATCTTTTGAAGGATGGAGTGGCCTGCCATAATTGCACAGAGGGCAGACTGAAATACCATTAGAATAGCGCCTTTCTACATTCAGACGCTCGCTTGGCAATTGACAGTCTATTATTCATCATGGATTAATGTTGTATGTGACACGGATGAGGAAAACCAAGCACGGCGATCCACAGTTTGATGATGTCACAATGAGCTTTGTGTAACGCAATGAAAATATAATGGCTAGCTTTGCATCTAAAACATCACAGCTTCATTTGTTGCTTTCAAACTTTCTTCTCAAAGTCATTCGAGGGAAATCACTGCGGCTGCAGTAAAGACAAGCGCTTCATGAATTAACCAATGAGTTGGCATCTCTAACTGGGCAACACGCAATATGGAAAAGCAGCTAAAAACAAACCGACAGCCTGGTGACGCGTGTGCTTAATGATGAGCGCCGGCTTGTGCTCGGACATTCATATTTCAGACGTCAACGCTCTCATGTCATACATTACTGAAAACATCCTCGCCATGCTTTGTTGTCCCCTGTAGTCCTTTTGCACTGCTGCAAGAAAGACCTTAAAGCGATAGTTCACCCAAAAATGGAAATTATGTCATTGTTTACAAATTTTCAGGTCATTCCAGACTGGTATTAATTCACTTCTCCTGTGGAAAACAAAAGGATTATAAGAAAAAAATATTCTGGATGACCTTGTTATATAAAGTCACACTTTATACAATACAGGGCTGTGTTTCCCAAAAGCATCGTAAGCATAAGTTGATCATAGAACCATTGGTGACAATGGTTCTACAATCAACTTAGGCTTACAATTTTTTGGAAAACGCAGCCCAGATTGTTTCAAATTGGCTTCACATTAATAAACAGGAAAACAGCGCTATTAATGTTGTAAAACTCATAAATTACAACATTAATAGCATTAATCCCGGTGCTCCAGATGGCCAGTCCACCACTGTACCTACAGATTAAAAACAGACAACGAAATAGTGTGTACACTACAGTAGCCTACATGTTTTCATATCATTATAAAGTAATACATTTATTGACTAGATGCTGCATTAGTGGAGAAAAGACTGTTTAGGTTAAGGCTGAGATTACACGATCAAAACTCACGCAAGTCCGACCCAAATGTTTATGATAGTTACCATGTATTTGCATTAGTTTATATCCAGCTGGTCGCTTTTAGGCATTCGTTAACCAGCGAATTTGCATATTTAAAACTGGTGTCATAAAATAGAAAGACATAACGTGTGAGAGTCTTAATACAATTTACATATCACGTGTACTATCTATTTGCAATGCTATGGCTTTTGTGTAGAAATTTAAAAATGGCCATCTAAGCATGACTGTTTGAATTTATATTAAATGGTAACACTTTGTAACATATAAGTTTAATAAATGCTGTAGAAGTAGTTGTCCATTTTTAGATTGTTAATTTCAGCATTTACTACATTTTTAAATTTAAAACTTGCATCTGTTAAAAATTTGTTAATAAACTAAAATAATTGTATGAACACTAAACTTACATGAATGATCAAGGTATAATTAACATTTATTTATATTTAAAAAGCACAGTACATTTTCGTAGTTCTGCATACTGTTTTTTTACAGTTTTAAAACCGTAAAACCTAAAATGTTGCTACCGTATTTTTTACTGTAAAATTCTGGCAACCACAGCTGCCGTTTTTTTTACGTAAATTTTACGGATTTTTTTTTTTTTACAGTGTATAACAACTTAAAATATGTTGAGATAACTTAATTATCCAACTTATCTAAACTCAACTAAAGTAAATTAAACGTATCATTTTAAGTCAAGCATGAACAATTTCTTTTGTTCTAATGTTGAATTTTAAGTTGTGATAATTAATTGCAGCAATCTTTTTTTTTTTTTTTTTTACAATGAGGATCACTTTTGTGTTCCATAGAAATCAAATCAGTTTGTTCATATCAAATGTTGGTCATTTCTGGGTAAACCATCCATTGAGAGATCTTTAAAGCTTCACATAGGTAATAAGAAGTGTTCTAAAAACATACACAAAACACAATAGTGTTTGCATAACGTAATGGGAATTTTATTAGAACATTCGTGAGCTGAGTGTGAGCACAGACAGATTGTGAATGTGTTTGCTGTAAGCTGGAGTGAGAGGTGTGAGGCAGATTATTGGATCAAGTGCTTTTGTGTTTCAGTGTTAGAGCAGACTGCAGCCACTGTTCCTGCTTCTGCTTCTGGCTGGTGCTTAAATCAAGAAGCTTCTCTTTTGCATGCATGCAGTTTGTAAAATAAAGCAGACAGGCTTTCAGTGTGTCTAACTAATCACTAAAAAAGGTTGCATTTCTAAGTCTGCGTGGTTTATTCCTGGCCGTCCCTGTGTTTGGGCTCATCTGAAGTCCTCTGCAGGTCTCGGGACAGACTGTGTGCTAATGGTTTAACCCCAGTTAATCGTCCCAATGTTGGACAAGCTTCTCTGTGCAGCACCTGTATAGTTGGAGTTAATCACTTTATTCATCCTGTGAAGCACAAAACCCTCTTAAATTGAAAGCCAGATTAGCAGTAGAGACAGGCATTTTAATTCAGCACTGAAGATGCTTAGTCTGTGCTGTCAGAAGATTTAAGGCTGGATAACTAACTATATTGACCTGCAAACCCAACTGGAACATTTCTGCCATTCAGTTGCATGTGTTTTATTAAAGTCACGACTCATGGAGGATAAATACTATATTCTCCATACATGTCCACGGACATTTAGTTTTATTAAAAAGAACATTGCATTATGCAGGATTTGAACATCACTAATGCTAGTTTTAATAATGACATTGTCAAATAAAACCTCATTCCTCATAAAAGTTCATTCACTGAAAAACATTTGGTGTAGAAACAATTTTCACTCAGAAAATATATATATTTTTATGGATTTTTATGATGTTGAGTGTCATTTGCACTGTCATTTTTCCTCTAAACACACTTTTATGTTATCGATTAATTGTGAACGTCCCTTTTTTGGAAATACACTGAAAAAATATTTATTTTTATTTTATTTATTGAGATTTATTTTGAAACAATTTTCATGCAGAAATTGGCAACAAAAGACAACATGCCTGTGAAATTACATATTTGTCTTTTATTTTATTACTGCACTTAATCCAAAGTAAATTATAAAAATATTATCTGTAAAATGCTACCTGGTCTCATGGCAAAAACATAACTGGGGCACTTTTTGGCGAGACGCGAAATACATACCAATAAATACATATCATTGCAGTTTCCAAAAGAAATGAACAAATGTACTTTATTTGAAATTAATTTTTTAAAGCAATACATTTTCTTCACAATAAATGTCATCCCACACAATTTTTTTGCAATTAACTTTGACAGCCCTAAAAGTACATAATAATAACTATAATTTTCTTCTCTCAAATATTTTGAGGATTCCCTAAAACTGAATCCTCCAGTTTGACAATCCCTGACATAGATATAGATGTACAGTATTTGTACAGATTATTTAACATGTATTTATGTTCAAATAAAACATTTAAGCACATTAGCTCTCCTAATATTGTATTTCAGTGGCATTAGATGTACAATGGAATATAATATGAGCCAGTTAGTATGTGACATATTATTTATGTGACGTCTTAAATAGGTAGAAAGGTGTTTTGCTTTGAAAGGACAATGTTTTTAGGACACATGAGTATCTGAGATGGGTCTCAACTCAAAACAAGCTCATTTAACACAGAGAGCGAGCGAGAGAGAGAGAGAGAGAGAGAGAGAGAGAGAGAGATTACTACCTGCTGAATGTCTGACCTGATTCCCTGTGAGCCAGAACACATCTGGTAGGGTTGTTTAATAAGACTGTTGTAAATAGTGAGGATTACAGATCACTTTAGGGTGGGGGTAAAACATCATGACAACAGAGCTGTTATCCTCATAAATCTGCCTGTATTTGTTCTGAAAAGTCTGCCGGATTAATGAGTATAGAGATATGGGCCAGTAATCCGCTCCGTTGTTGGCGTCACCTTTCCTGCTGCACAGGGTGTCACTTAATTCCACAGCACTTCCTGTGGCGTCCCATTTGTGGCCATTGTGGGTGTTACATTGGATTATGAAATGTCTGTGCTGTCCAAATTCAGTCACATTGGTTTTATTATAGTTCAGAAAACCGTCAAAATTAATGTCAGCCCTGGAATTCGGAGTCCAGTAGAACAACTAGCTTTGAAAAGCAAATGAAAAATGAGTTTGAATAGTCACAATCAAGTCATACTTCTGTTTTGATATGAGTTGGTCATCTGCTTTTTTATTAAAAAAGAAGAAAAGTTTAGGTTTTGGTAGTAAAAAGATTAAAATAAAATGATAAAACAATATTTATACAATGATTATAATAAAACAATTATAATCAAAAATCAACTAAATGACAGTGGTATTATTATCTATATGGGGTGAGAAAGATGGCAAATTCAATTCTCTCAGAAATACACTTTTATTTTTTATAGAACAAGTAAAAATGGAATGTTTATGTTTGTGGATTAATATTAAACTTCTATTTACATTGATATATTTATGCATTCTCTGAGAATTGAACCTATGATCTTGGTGTTGTTAATGACATGCTATTAGGAGCATTTTATTTATTTAAGTTTAATAATACATTCAGATTTATAGATAAATTAAAATGTATTTATTTAGTTTTTTATTTTTACATTTTATTTATTTATGTATTGGTTACTTGCTTGCTATGGCTTTTAATTTTAGAAACAACATGTTGTCCTTACATTATCATGCTTAAAGGGGTCATATGATGTTGTGATTTGTAGTCGTGTCCTCATTTGGAAGGCCAAAGAAAGTAGTTTCACTTTCACAACCAAACACACAGCGTCTTCACGACATGGCGGCGGCAACAACAATACTACAGCGAGAATAAAAGTTACCCCTTCTTTCTTTGTGTGAACATTTGGGCGGTGTTATGCAAATCTTCCAACACAGTGATCTAGACATGTGGGGGCGTGTTTAAACGAGGCGTTTTAGGAGGGTGTGGACGAGTCTTAACTTTTATAAAGAATATCTCTTTGGGTTTGAGACTTTAGTCTTTGCAACTTTAGAGATCTTATCTATTCACAAACAGCTTGAAACACTCCAAAGAGAAAGGAAAAATTGAAATCGCATCATATGACCCCTTTAAAGGGATAGTTCACCCAACCCCTTCCAATTCCCGTAAGGCCTTCGTTCATCTTTGGAACACATAATCCGTGTGACATCAAGGGTTCAACCGTAATTTTTTGAAGCTACGAGAAAACTTTTTGTGCGCAAACAAAACAAAAATAACGACTTTATTCAACAATTCATCTCTCGCCGTTTTGGAGAGTATCGCGACGTATGCACATGCTTTGATCTGAATGCTCTTTTGTGTCAGCAGAACCACGTGCTTACGTTGTTATTTTTGTTTTGTTTGCGCACAAAATGTATTCTCGTAGCTTCAAAAAATTACGGTTGAACCCCTGATGGCTCATGGATTATTTTAACGATGTCCTTACTATGTTTCTGAGCCTTGATCGTGTTAGGATCCTTGCTGTCTATGGGAGGGTCAGAGAGCTCTCGGATTTAATCAGAAATTCTTCATTTGTGTTCCGAAGATGAACGAAGGTCTTACGGGTTTGGAACGGCATGAGGGTGAGTAAATAATGACAGAATATTCATTTTTGGGTGAACTATCCCTTTAACATTTTTCTTACAGTTTAAATGGGTTTTTATGGATGAAAATATATAGATGCCTTTATATTTAAGGAAGGGGTTTCCTTGGGGATCATCACAGTGGGCTGTCATTGGCATCAAAACATAAAAAAAAAAAAACTTGTCTATGGCATTATACACCACAATGTTAAGGATAACAGTGATTTTGTATGAAACATCATTAATGTTGAGAAGAATTATCATTTAGGACTGTATAGATTAATATTGCCAACTCATTTTTAATGCTGTTGTGATTGTAGCTTGTCTATTAATGATCCATAAATAATGTCAAAGTTGATTTACTTTTATGACATTAAATGAGTGCGCTTAATAGAAACAATAGTAGAAATCAAAGAAGATTTTTCATGCATGTCCTGTTGAGAAACCTCTTTATAGATGTTTCTTTTGTATTTTTATGGCAAACTGCTTTGTGTTGTTTCTCCAGGAATCAATCTGTCCGTGTCTCAGAAACTCTGAGCAGAAGAATCGATGGCGGAACTCACGCCTCTCGCACAAGTAGGTCATCACTCATAAAGCTGCTGTTTAATTGCTGGCCCCCTCCACTGACCCATGACAGCGGCAACTATCTGAGGACTGATGACCCTCTTCATTTGGCCCGTCCCACGGGACGTCCTGCTCATTGTTCTTAATAGGATCTGATCAACAACCAGCTCTCTGACTGTACAACAGCTTTGGCAGTAAATCATGTAATACAAACACACATTGTGTTACACAATTTACATACTAAATTACAATGTGAACATGTGTAGAAGGAGTACATACAGCAAAATTCATCATTTTAGCTGTGTGAATTTGAAATAGCCCTACAGGAAGCCAAACTGAAATGACAGGAATTACAGTTCAGAAATTCAATAACATCACAAAACAGAAGACCTTCATCAGTCCAGACACAATAACTTCATTTTAACTAAATTAACTACGCAATTTAGACTAATTATGTTTATTTATTTATTTATTTTTTATTAAACATATAATTTAGTTTGGAAAAATTTCCAAATCAGCATAAGAAATTATAGCATAAAAGATGATGAAGAATCATGTGACACTGAAGACTAGAGTAATGATGCTAAAAAGTAACTTTTGGTTACAGGAATAAATTAAATTTTTACATATATTCACTTAGAAAATGGCTATTTTAAATTATAATAATATTTCACAATATTACTGTATTTTTGATTAAATAAATTCAGCCTTGGTTAGCAGAAGAGACTTCGAAAACATTACAATTTGAAGCATTGATTGATTGGTTTTGATATTATATGTGTTTAGGTTTTTCACTCAAAACTAATTAAAAAATTAAAATTTGATTCAACAAAAACTGACATTGGTTGTCAATATCATCCAGTGTTTCTGAAAAAAAATCACATATGTTGTGTTTTTGATATTATGCTTATAGGTATTTCATTCAAAACTAATAAAAATTTATTCAATAAAAATTAAAATTTCAACGTCAAATAAATAAACCAACGTCAATATCATCCAAGTGTTTCTGGAAAAATCACACATTTGACAATATGTTTATAGGTATTTCATTTAAAAATGAACTGTATTATCAAAACTACACTTGCATGTAAATCTTTTCATTTAAAAATAAATATTAAAAATGAAAAAACAAACAGGTTTTCCAAACACTTAACCAGTCCATCACTGGTGAGAACCAGATAGTCCAGCCCTAAACTCACACCATTTCTGAAGTTATATGTTTGGCCTTTTTGATAGAACAGAAAGGAAGCAGTGGGAGAAGGGAACAAGATCAGGAAAGGGCCTTGAGCAAGGATTGAAGCGCAGGTCGCCTGAAGCGCTACTGTGCCGTATGTCAGAACGACTCAAACTCGCACCATACGAGAACAGCTCGCTTACATCGTCTGTCCACATCAAACTGGGTAGGCTATAGAAAACGCAAGCTTATTTACAGCAACTTTTTACATAGTCTATTTAAAATGATCTCATGTGTTTTCTTCTTTGTTGTTGTTGTTGGCAATGATGTGTAACAGTGTAAATCTATAGGACACAAGGCAAATTTTGGAAGAAATTCTGACTAAATCATATCAGTCATTTTAGGACTTTATTCAGTTTGTTTTTGTGATTATACATAACTTTTTTGGCACACTTGCTGCCAATCTCAGCAAGTGTGATTTCACCCAAATGCGACTCCTTTGGCGTTTTCTGAATGTGAAAGACTTTAATCCTCAGCCTCTTTACATTGGAAAGCAAAACATTTTTCAACACACATCCAAGAAGGTAATTGTTCTCGGTGTGCCTCCACATGCGCGTGTGTCCCTGTGGAGAGCAGATGTGAGATCACAGCCCGGCATATGCTCCGCGACCCTAATGGACATTAGATTACTGCCCATTACCCAAACACTATTGATAAACCGCAGAGCGCTCATCTGATCCTCCCACTGTGTGTTCGGTTTTGATCAGCCAGGAAGCAAAGATTTTAACCCATGAAACAGATTTTAATTGAGATAACAAACGCATCATCAGTGTGTTAGCCTTCCCAGAATCCCAGAATAAGGCCACATAAACCCTGGGTTAAGAAGTGTTTTCACAATGCACTTTTAACCTCTGGGTAACACGGAACAAGGGGTGCTAACTTTGGCAACAGAACTTTGGCATAAAGTGCCTCAGGACTTACCTCATTAAATATTCATGAGCTCTATACAGCCACTGAAATGCTCAGATGATGTGTTTAGTTTCAGCATCTGAGAAGAAAATTAAAATATTGTATGATGCCACACAATGAAGCTTTTGGATGTTTGAAGAGACTTAAAGCTGCACTATAGGACAGTTTTGGGTAAAACGTAACAAAAATTTAATTGATACACATATTGTATATTTAATTTATACAATACAGATTGTTTCAAAGCAGCTTTAAAGTGATAAACCAAAAAAAATACCCTAGTGAAAAATAAATATTCTAAAATGTATTTGAAATACATTTATTTCATGCTAAGTCTACTACAAATACATTTACATATTTATGTACTTAAAGGTGACATGTCATTAAAATCTTGGTTAAAGTGCTAAAATCGGGTCCCCAGTGCATCTGCATACCGTCTTCATCAGTAGTGACATTAAAACACAGTTTAGGCTTAATATTAAGAAATGTGTGTTGTGTGCAAATAGTACTCCAAATAAAGTAAGTCTCAAGCGATATGTCAGTAAATATGATAATAGATTTGAACTATACTTAGTATGAAATAAATGTATTTTAAATATATTACTTTTTTACTTGGGTAGTAATGCAATGATGCAAACAAAATTCAACTCTGCTCTATAAAGCAGCTCTAAAAATGCAATAGTAAACAGTCATTATTCAGTTGCAATCAGTTCATTGTTGACCTACCATGATTATTTATTTTGAGCGGTCGGTCAGATTCGGCAGTCTGAATTTTGAGATAAAAAGTTGCAATTATTGAAAACAGTCTTCCATTTATTATAGGTCTCATACATATACAAATAAGAACATTAACTCATAGTTTACAAATATACAGTGTGAATCTTGAACCTGATTTCCCAGATAAAATAAAGTGTGAATAGTACATACAGCCATAGTAAAAGCTTTCTTTTAGCCAATAATAATGCAACATGCAAATATTTTAACACCAAGTGGCTTTGCTTCAGTGCGAGAGTGTCTGTTCGGCCCTTCAGTCTGGATTTCTGCGTGAATACATTTCACCAATGTTACTGAGAGATGACAGCTTGTGTATTCAAGACTTGGGGAAAGACGTGGTCCACGGTTCTACAGGGGTTTTTGTTCTCTCTCCTGATGCCCAAATCTCCCTCTTTATGCAGCATCCACTAACAGGTCTCGGATCAGTGATCCTGAAAAGAACACAGGAGCAACTGCCATGTTTGCACTGTGAGCGAGCGCTGTTTGATACGCCGTGTTATACAGTTTATTTTTAACATCTGAATGAAGGTTTTGTTCTCCAATCTGAATGGGAGCTGTTGCTGGAAAAAACATTTTTCCTTCCAGTCGACATGATGTGAACCCACAACAGAAATAGACTTTTTTTTTTTTTTGGTATGATTTCTAAGACGCAAGCCTTCTCCCAAAACATTTTGCCAGCGTTTCTATTAAGTCATGAAAATGTTACTTCTGAATGTTCAAAACATCCAGGTTTTTTTTTTTTTTAATGTTTTAAATTTTTATTTTTCTTGGTTATGCAAACATTAAAGGAATGTTTCATTTTTTCATGAAAACATTCATAACATTATGGGAACATTACTTTTGAATGTTCTTGATACATTATGAAACAAGTAGCAACATTTAAACAATGTTAGATAAACATCCAACTTAAAAAAGTGTCAATGTACAAATGATTTTGTGCTGACGTTTTGAGAACATTAATAAAAACCAGATAACTTTTTATTTATTTTTTTTAAGTTACATTTATGGGCTTTTATGCCTTTATTGTGAGAGGACAGTGGAGAGCTCACATGAAAGCACTGGGAGGAGGAGAAGGGAGCAGGATCAGCAAAGGCAGGATTTGAACTCAGGTCGCCGTGAGCACTGTTGTACTATATGTCAACGAACTAACCACAAGGCTATGGGTGCCAACTAAAAAACCAGATAACTTTGAACAAACGTTCCATTAATGTTACTGGAGGAGCGTTATTGTAGTAATATTTTAAAAATGTTGTGTTCAGCTGAAACATTTCAGAAAAACACTCCATGATGTATAAATGATGTTTTTGTGTTAACATTTTGAGAACATTATAAACATTACTGGAAGACCGTTTGTTCATAACTTTGAGAGAACCTAGCCAGAACATTAACCAACGTTAGAAAACATCCCAGGATTCACCTGATGATTTGTTCAACATATTTTGTTTAATTTTTGTTCAACATATTTTGTTCAAAATATATATGATGTAATTTTGATGACTTTACCATTGTCCTAACATGTGGGAAATATGATAAACAGCAAGTAGGTGTGTCTATGTTTATATTATAATCTAATATAAATGTCTGTATCATGTCCTAAAACACTTCTGCTCTTATTTTGTCCTAGACATCATATGAAGGTTAGCTCTTATAAAGTGTGAAAAGCCCTATAGTGTCATATATGTGCCCTATAGCCTATACTGCTGGAACAATATAGCAGGTGATAAGAAAATTGTCCCAAATCCCATCATGAGAGAACCATTGTAAGGATTTATGTCTAGGTCTACTTCTACAGTGTAATGTTTTTGGGCTTGAGAACATGTGATGACTTCATTACCTGGTGTGTGACTGCTTTGGTCCATCGGTTAATGGCTCTTTTTATCTTTACCCGGGGAATCATTCATTTCTCCCTGCAGTTTTGCTGGGGTATTCACTCTGTGTGTAATGACTCTCTCCATATGGGGCATGATTCTTCAGGGGAAAGAAAGAACGTTTAACATCAATATAAGGCATGTATGGTTATGATTGCAGTTTACCTTTTATATTCACATTCAGTCATTTAGCAGGCACTTTTATCCGAAGCATATAAAACTTCATATGAATAAAAACAATTATCAATTTAGAATCAAAAATATTAGCAGTACTGCAATATCAAATTTCAAGGTTAAGTAAGAGTAAAACAATAACTTGAACAGATGTTTATGAATAATAGAGGAAAAAAGAAAAGGCTTATTTTGGTTAATAAGAAGGGGCTTTAACTATTTATGATTATACATCGGTTCCAGTCCTTGAATTTGATTTGCTAAGTGTGATTGTGGATATTTAGCACTGGGAATTTCACTGTTTATATGACAACGCTTGTCTGATTTTTCTCGTTAATACACAGTCCGTCAGTCTGTCCATTAGTGGTGGCAATTTTTCAGTGACTCTTTCTGCATGTTACACGGTTACACCAGTGGGTTGCAACAAATGACTTTATAAGCAAGTCATTGAGCCAACCGATTCATTTAAAAAAATGATCCGTTCAGGAGTGAAAAAAGTGACTGACCTTCTGAACGAGCCATTGAACCATTCACTGAACAAATTTGTTTAAAACAACCATTCAATCGAAAGCGAAAAAGCAACTGACTCTATGAGTGAGTCGTTGAACCATTCGCTCAACCGATTCGCTTAAACCTATTATTCATTCAGGAGCGGAAAAATATGACTGACTTCATGAGTGAGTCATTAAACCATTCACTCAACTGATTTGCTTAAACTAATTATTCGTTCAGGAGCGAAAAAGTATCTGACATTTTGAGGTGAGTCATTGAACCATTCACTGAACCGAATCATTTAAAACAGTCATTCATTCAGAAGCAAAACAGTGACTGACTTTATGTGTGAGTCATTGAACCATTCACTTAACCGAATCATTTAAAACAGTTATTCATTCAGAAGTGAAAAAGTTCAATTCAATTCAAGTTTATTTGTATAGCGCTTTTCACGATACAAATCGTTGCAAAGCAGCTTTACAGAAAATTAAGTTTCTACAATATATTTAGTAGTAGTTTGTCAGTGGTGACTATGTCAAATTTATGTACATATGGCAGAAACGTATGGCAAAATTCAGTTAATGACGTAATCAAACAGACGATGAACACTATTAACAGCAATGATTATATGTTGCAATCAAACTTGTAGCAAAATTTGGTAGTTTATGTTGTTTCAGGTGGTTCAAAAATGACTGACTTTATGTGTGAGTCATTGAACCATTCACTTATCCGAATCATATAAAACTGTCATGCATTTAGAAGTGAAAAAGCAACTGACTCTATGAGTGAGTCATTAAACCATTCACTCAACCGATTCACTTAAACCAATTATTCGTTCAGGAGTGAAAAAAGTGACTGTCGTGACGTTGTGAGTGAGTCATTGAACCATTCACTCAACTGAGTTATTTAAAACAGTCATTCATTTAGAAGCCAAAAAGCGCCTTCGTGAGTGAGTCATTGAATCATTCGCTCAACCGATTCGCTAAAGGCAATTATTCATTACGGAGCTAAAAAAGTGATTGACTTTATGATTGAGTCATTGAATTATTTACTCAACAGATTTGTTTTAAAACACCAATTCATTCAGATATCTAATTCCACTTCTGCATATTGCTTGGTTGATTTTTTTCTATGGGATTCATTTAGAGCTGTTTTCATGGCCTAAGCAAAATTTACAAAGTAACTGGCAATATTGTAACTCACTGTTTATTGAACTGATTTATAAAAGAAACATTTTTTGCGCTTGCAAATTATGTTGTTGCGGCTGCAGGTCAGGTCTGTTTTTCGATGACGTGTGTCTTACATTTGGTTTTTCAATGTTCAGCAAGGCGAGAAAGCAACGAAATACAATTTCTGATAGAAGATTCATATTTTGGAGTGAATTCTTTATGTATTAGGTCAACACCGCACCATGATATTTCATTTGGATCTGGAAAACAATCAAATTAGTGACCCTCACTTGAAGGTGTAGGTCTTATAATCACTTCAAGAGGTGGTAACCCATTTTTTCTCACTAAAGAAGACACAAGATGAGCAGCCCGCTGCCCTTTGAACTGTGCATCATAAAGTGGTTTTCCAGTCTTCAGCACTGGTCAATAAGAGCGCAGGTTTGAAGGGGCGACTGTAGCAGCACTGCTCATGAGAGAGCCAGGGTCACGCTGAGGTCACTAAGACAATCATTCTTTATGAAGTCCATCACACCCTCCAACACGTACTGTGTGTCCCGGTGGGCTCCAAAATAAAGCACTAAAATGAGTACCTCTATCATTCCTTAAATCACATAAGGAATTCCATGACCCAACTATCATGGAAATTCGATTTCTGCCAAGCAATAGTGAGTCTGCTGTGATGAAAGGCGCCGGTTGTCATCGCTCCTGGTGGCAATAAGCAAAAATAAAAAAGCAAGCCTAGAGCACAGCAAAAGCAAGAAGTGTGCGCATGGGATTATATGAGTTATAAGTGTTGCTTTGCGCAGATTATTCCATAAACGTCTACATCTCTCCCTCTTCCAGCACATGTCCGCAGCAGCTCTGTTTTATTAGCTGCTCCTCCCTTTACACATTACCACACCAATTTAATTTCAGCTCGGGTGGAATGATGATCTGCCAGCGCCGCAACATTCCAGGAGCCAAATCCGTTTTTATGGCCCTAAACGGCTGTGGACCTAATGACCCCCTCTAATTACAAAGAGTCAATATTGTTGCATTCTAATCTTATTCCAATCACAAGAAGCTGAGCAATCGCTCACAGCCCACAATTCATGTCTATAAACAACGAGCCAATGTCCATTTGTTAAGTCAAGACCAGAGGGCTTTCCATGTCTTCAAAGCCTCATCTTTTTTAAGTTTGTAGGAATTGAAGTAAATGGCCTTATGATATGATGGTAATAAAAAATGGGTGCATTTAAGCCCAAAGTCAAACATCAAATGACATTTGAGAACAGCAGGCTGATTGATAATGAGTTGAGTGAAGCAGTCGATAGAAGACGGTGACTTTATTAACGTCTCCAGAGATCAATATCCGCTGTGACATCCTGCCGATAAACGAAATCATCTGACAAACAATGGCAGACGGTCGCCTGAATGTGACAATCAAACACAACTGTGGCTGAAGGCCCGACACAGACAGTGTCATTTGGGATTTCTTCATCAGAAAGCACAGTGTTTAAGGGAAATCCCACTTTGCATGAGGAACTGTAAATTGATATGGCAATGACAATTCTGTCATCATGTACTCACCCTCATGTCATTATAAACCTGTGTGCATGATTTTTTTTTTTTTCTGTAAACCACAAAAGAAGATATTTCAGAAAGTTGTAAATAAAACAGATTAGTGGAGTATGTTTTTCTTAGTGCACTAAATTATGGAACCCTGTTTCCAAAACTGAATAAAAAAATAAAACAAGGCAATTGCACATTTTTATCTCACAATTCTGACTTTTTTTTTCCCGCAATTGTAAGTTTATGTCTCATAATTCTGGCTTTGTGAAACTCATAATTGCAAGTTATAAAGTCTTGTTCTTACAATTGCGAGTTTATATCTTGCAATTCTGACGTAATTTCTAAGAAGTACAAGTTTATATCATGCAATTCTGAGAAAATGGTCAGAATTATGAATTTATTTAATGCAATTCTGAGAAAAAAAGTCAGAATTGCAAGTTATAAACTCACAGTTGCAAGAAAAAGTCGCACAAAGAATTGTGAGATAAAAAGTTGCAATTACCTTTTTATTTTTTCCATAGTAAATTACTATTTATTAATACTATTCCAGTTCCTCTACTTCAAAATTTCTCATTTAATTCAATGTGTTATTTGCTGTTTCTTTGTATTTATTTGTGACCCTGGAGCACAAAAGCAGTCAAAAAAAAAAAAGTTGCTGGGGTATATTTGCAGCAATAGCCAACAATACATTGTATGGGTCAAAATGATTGATTTTTCATTTATGCCAAAAATCATTAGGATATTAAGTAAAGATCATGTTCCATGAAGATATTTTGTAAATTTCCTACAGTAAATATATCAAAACTTAATTTTTGATTAGTAATATGCATTGCTAAAAACTTCATTTGGACAACTTTAAAGATGATTTTCTCAATATTTTGATTTTTTTGTACCCTCAGATTCCAGATTTTCAAATAGTTGTATCTCGGCCAAATATTGTCCTATCCTAACAAACCATACATCAATGGAAAGATTATTTATTCAGCTTTCAGATGATGTATACATCTCAATTTTGAAAAATCGACCTGATCACATTGTGATATTTACTAGCAATTTCTGTGTGGAATTGTATTCCTTTTTTTCCAGTGTATTTCAACAGTTTTTCCATATTAAAGTAATTGTGTCCAAATCAACACTTGACCATTGGCTTTCATTGTATGGACAAAAACAAAACAGACGTTCTTCCAAATATCATCTTTTCTGTTCCACAGAAGAAAGAAAGAACGTTTGGAACGACATGAGGGTGAGTCAGTGATGCCAGAATGCTGAACCGTCCCTTTAAAAAAGCCCAATGTGACAAACGTCAAACACTGGCTTTATCATGGTGAAGCTTGTGTGTACAGTGCATGTTTTTAATCTGGTATCATTCTCTTGGCAGCTGCTGACAAACAGCATGAAACAACAATCCCTCCATTTCTACAGCATCCTCTCTTGACCTGTCATAATCACAATCGGATTCAGTGCCGTGTTGGATTAATGGAGCGAAACACAAAAGCAAATCTCTTTTAACATACTATCATGGGATTTACAAAGGAAATCCTGAGGTCGACGTCTCAAACGTTTGAACTCCAGCATAGTGAGATACAGGCATCTGAAACCTACTCTTAAAAAGTGTCCTGCTAGAGGAAAGACCATAACTAACATAAAAACTGATGTTATGAGTATACTTGGACAAACAGGCTGCAGTGCAAAACTAAAACTGGGCTGTGCCAAGGAAATATTTTAGATGCATTTCCAGAGATATTTATTGCCTGTGTTTGCTGCAGCCTCATGCTTCATTCATTTGGTCACAAATTGTGTGTTTGTTTTTCTTGCTGTCACTCGATATGTGTCGACACCGATCAGAGACAAAATCAATGAGTACTGTCATGTCAGATATTACTTGTAAATACAGATAAATGTAGCTTTCTTTTAAAAATTATCTGATAATATAGGATGCTTTAAAACTGATTGTCAGCTCTATTGAATTGTAAGCAACACTGTTAAACAACATGAGATCTGACTGCTTTGAGCAACACCTAAAATAAATATTCATTCATTTATTCATTCATATTTATTTATTTAGATAGTTTTATATTTAGTTTTTATTTAAAATTTATTTATTTGAAATTATTTAATATAAAAATAAATAATTTATTTTTAATATTTATTTGTTAATTCATATTTTTATAATTTATTTACTTAATATTATTTAAGTATCTTAAATGATTCATTCATTTATTCATTCATTTTTCATTTGTTTGTTTATTTTAAATTATTTAATTTAAATGATTTACATTTTTAATATTTATTTGTTCGTTTATATTTTTATTTATTTAACATTTATTTATCTTAAACTATTTATTTACTTTAAACTATTTTATGACTATTTTAATATTTATTTGTTAATTTATATATATATATATATTTTTTTTATATTTGTAACATTAATTTATTTAACGTTTATTTATCTTAAACTATTTATGTATTTATTTTAAACTATTTCATTTAAATTATTAGTTTTTTATATTTTTAATATGTATTTAATTTATATTTTGTAGTTATTTATTTAACATTTATTTTTCTTAAACTTCTTTCTTTCTTTCTTTCTTTCTTTCTTTCTTTCTTTCTTTCTTTCTTTCTTCCATGCTGGTAAATGTGTTTTGTCCCATGTCTCAACAATCTGTGATTTCAGTGCAAAGGCAGTAAGATTCATAAAGATTATAAAGTTTATTTCAATTTTATTTTGAAATGAAATTGACATTTTGAAAATTCATTTACTGCTGAAATGAAAGACTGAATATAGGCAGCAGATTCCCTTCAGTTGGATGAATGATTTAGCTTTCTGCCATGTGTGTCATAATGTCTGCCCATTAGTGTAATTAATGCCTCTAATTAGCGGACCATCATTAATACAAGTCTAATGACAACTGCATGAGCAACAAAGACTTCATTTATGGCATCTGCTGTCACACGAAGCCTTCAGTCACTATGGCCAACATCCAAGCCCATGATGTACGAATGAAATCTTAAACAATGCTTCTTACAGAAGGACGGATTCATGTAAAGCCTTTCATTTGTGCTAAATAAAATCAAAGACTGGCTTAATTTAAGGTCTTTCAGTATCTAACTGCAGCGACTTTCCTCGGAAATGAAAAATGAAACTTGGTAAATCCAGCCAAGTATCCTGTAAGTAAGAGTTTAATAAAAGATTCATTCAAACTCCATCCTCAAGATTAAAGTCTAATCTGGGATAAAGCATCCAGTGGGATGTGTTTGTTTCCATCACTCAAACGAGACGAACGATGCTGAGAAACTCCAGTCCTGCATGCACATTAATGAAAAACACAAGGACATCCATCCCGCCACAGCGCATTCATGAGAAAATCAGGGCGTGTTTTAATTCAGTGAGTGAGGCAGGTGTGCAATCAGAGGCTACGCTTGATTTAAAGAGCTGGAACTGGCCGGATTCATTAGAGCGCTGCCACATCACCCGTAAATCAACACGCTGTCAATAAATGTAGCCTTTAAATATTAATAAGCGAGGCTCCTTTCTTCCCCCTCCTCGTGTCATCTCAACCTCACCACCATCTACTCAGCGTTTTTTTAGTAGGCCATTTACCAGATCACCAGTACAGAATGACACGCAATATGAAAAAAGCATCGTCTTTTTATATTGAGTTGTGTGCGTCAGACGCTTTATATCGTGTATCGCTCAAAAATATTGATGGTCTGTGTTGCAACAAAATGCAAAATGCTATGCTCTCAAAATGTTTTTCAATGTAATGCTCTTGAATAAAACATTTTTAAAAAGCCACTGTGGGGCTTCCTAAGATATTCTTCAGAAATTTCAACTTTAAAAAGCAATATTTTGGGTTCAGTATACCAATAAACTCAATTAACAGCATTTGTGGGATAACATTGATTTCCACAAAAAAATGGCAACACTTCAAAATAAAGCTTGATTTTTTTTTAAGTACATTACTTAATTTTTATAATAAAATTATATAAAATTTAAATTATATATATAGGCGAAAAAATTATATATAATAAAATACATTATATATATTAAATTATATATAATAAAATGCATTTTTTATTTTTGTTTTTTTAATAGGTTTTTACCGGGTGTTTTATCCCATGACTCAGTTTGAAATCAGTCATTTCAAAGCAAAGGCATTAAGATTCCTTATAATGGCTCATTTTTTATTGGAGAAGTTTAACTTTAATTAAACAATAATAGACAAAAATATTAATATTCCGTGTTGCTACAAAATGCAAAGTGCTACAGCTTTCAAAATGTTTTTTAATTAAATGCTTTTGAATAAAATATTGACTAAAACACACTATGTAATATGGTTTCATTTTACTAATACATTTTTTAAATCAAATGTTGTATCCATTAAAATGACTTAATGTTAATTACCATTAACATTACTTACATTAACATATATTTTTATGATATCATTAGCAAAATGTAATAAATTGTTGTTTAAATCCTCATTTTTATGTAATTTTGAGTTTATGGCGTTGCATTATCATGGCAACAAAGTTGTAAAATTATAATTTACACAAAAAAAAGAGTTACCATGTCTATTGTTTATGTCATGCACATACACTTTGTTACAATGTGAAACTATATTAATGTTTATTTTAAAAAGTGTTTCTCTGGAACACAGTTTTTTTTTTTTTTTAAGAGGAGGGACAAATGCATTCTTGTGGTATTCAACATTATGCCTCAAATGCATGTATTATGCTTATGAATCCTAGGCCTGTGAACCCAACAGAGATGTTTTTTCATTCAGCGGTACAGACTTCATACAACTACCACTGCTTTACAGACTACAGCCCAAGATCCAGTTCACATAAGTGCCACAAATACATTTTTGTCACTTTTCAGCCACGTTCTGAGGCGAATGTTGCTTATATTTGAGGTGCTGGTAAATGAGCATGATTCATTCAGCTGTCAGTATGAAAGCAGGGTCAGATCCCCGTGGGGGCGAGTGACCCGTCGGATAAAGACTCGCGGAGGCCAGCTGGACTTTAACTCGGTGTCAAGGACCCTTCTCATGCTGGCATTAACATAACAACATAACAGACTGTATTCATTAGGATCCGTGTTTGTGTGAGTGACGTGTGCGCCGTCAGGCGTCTCTTCACCTCGCTCGCTTTCAGCGTTTGCCTTCAGCGTTCCTGCAGGATTACAGCCTGTGCCGTTCAAAATGCTGCGGGATTTAATGAGCCCAGCTGTAGATTACTCATCTTTAACAATGTCTGCTCACAGCGCTGGTGCATAGAAACACACACACACACACACATCATTATTTGTAACCACTCACTCACTGCAGGAACTGGATAAAGCCTATAGGGGGCAAGTTGTCACGCCTCTTTCTCCAGTGACTATTTCCCCAGATAAGAGGGAAAGTTCTGGCAAGGTTCTTTTAAAGGGATAGTTCATTACTCACCCTCATGTCGTTCCAAACCTGTATGACCTTTGTTCATCTTCGGAACACAAATTAAGATATTTCTGATGAAATCTGCATCACACGCATGTGTCTTGGTGCTCTCGTGAACGTGCGTCAAAGACTGACACGGAAGAGAAAAATTATTGAATAAAGTCGTTATTTTTGTATTCTTTGTGCACAAAAAGTATTCTCGTAGCTTCATAAAATTACGGTTGAACCACTGATGTTACATGGTCTATTTTAAAAATGACCTTACTACGTTTCTGGGCCTTGAACGTGGTAGTTACCTTGCTGTCTATGGGAGGGTCAGAAAGCTCTCGGATTTCATCAAAAATATCTTCTTTTGTGTTCCAAAGATGAACGAAGGTCTTACGGGTTTGGAACAACACGAGGGTGAGTAATTAATGACAGAATTGTCATTTTTGGGTGAACTATCCCTTTAAAATTAGAATAAACCCAAAAGAAGCACACACACGTTAGCACAAAAACATTATTTACACATTGTCCGTGAACATTTTTCTGAAACATTTTAGTTGGAGGTTCTTCTAACTAGATGTTTGTGTAATTTTTTCAATGTTATATAACATTTAGGGAACAAAGTCAAATTTCCATTACAAAAATTGTTAAAATTGAAGAAAAAAAAAAAAATTATCAAATGGAGTTTTCACTTGCCGTTTGAATAACCAATAAATAAAGAAATAAATTATTTAAAGGTTACAAAAACTTTCGGTAACACTTTAGTATAGGAAACCCAATTCTCACTATTAACTAGTTGCTTATTAGCATGCCTATTATTACAGTTTTTTTTTTTTACTAGCTGCTTACACACATTTTCAAAACCTTGCCTCTTTTTTCTTTTTTTTCAAAACTTTACACACAAATCCAAGAATTGCACACACAAAATGCAAAATGCCTCACATCTCTTGCAAAATGAAGCACTTCATTCAATTTATATATTTATATATATAATTTATTAAAGCACATATTCTGCATGACCATATTCTACATAGCAAATTAGGAGTGTATTGAGGCAAAACTCATAGTTAAATCATGGTTTGTTAATATCAAGAATTGAACATGGAGAAAAAAAAATGACCAATTTTTTTTTGTGCAATGTTTTAATAATTTTATTTTCACCCCAAAAAAACGTTATTTACATGTTTATTTGTAATATTCCACGAACATTGACATTATTAGAGCGTTATTTAAAATTTCCTAAAACTTTTCTGACCACATTCTACTAACTTTTTCACCTAAAATTTAATGTTCTTTAAATCTTTATTTTTAATATTTTAAGAACGTTTTTTTTTCTGAACGTTCATCAAGTACAAATAACATGTTTTTGTGTTTACAATATCTCTCACGTGCGACAATAACATATGAACACTAGTTTAATTATAGAACAGACATGTATTAAATGTATTATTCATATGCTTTATGAAAGCCTGACTCTGTGAATATCAGCAAGCCTCATCAAGCACATGTTTGTACTGTGTGTCTCTATTGTTTCCTGGTGTGTGTCAGTCATCAGTGTGTGTTTGGCTTGTGCTTACTGCCATCTTCAGGTGCAACAGTGCTGCTGTTTCATCACTAGGTGCCACTAGGTGCTGATACTGAGCAGCTTTATATGTGATCTCTACATACTTGATGCATTGAAGAAAAAAGACAGAAAACACAACAAGCATTTAAATGGTACTATTTAGTTAATCTGGTTCTTAAGTTAAATGGATGAAGAATAATCCTTTTTGAGTTTTTTTTTGCTTCCATATAATGTCTTGTTTCAGACTAGTGGAAATAAAACATCCAAAATGCACATTTAAGAGTTTATTTTATTGCGCTTTGTCTATTTGCATCTGTATATTTCAATTCTTTAAAGAGTTTTTTTCTCTTACATTCAGTTTTATTCCTATCTATATACTGAATGGAGGCTTTTCCTGAGGGGCTTGTTCATATATCATTCACACGGATTTATACAACATGTTATTCCTATAAATATGGTGAAAATGTCTTTGTTTTCTGTCTGTTGACAGTATTTTCTGATGTATGGAGTGATAAAAAGAGAAATCCAAAACCCCCTCTGGAGAAAACCAATAATGTGTCAACAAATTTCTGATTTCTGTTCTGGAAATGTATACAAATGAGTGCATACTTCATTTAGACAATGCCTCATTTGCATATTTAAACATACCATTCCAGAAAACTTTTAATAGAAAGCAGTTGTACTGGGATTAATCAACTGGGGAAGTGTGATATCTATTGTTTAATACACTTGTAGTGTTTCGCCTCGATCCTGTAGCAGTTCAAAGCTGTCTCTCTTTATTTCAGCTGCTCGGCCATGGCTCCGTCCTTCACGCCAGCGGCCACTACAGCGAAGAAGAAGCTGGGCAGCAGCGAGCGGATGTAGAGGGCGACCCACGGCACGGGATGGGCGAGAAGAACCTCTCGATTCTGCCGGTTCACCGTCCTCACGATCTCGTGGGCCAGACTGCTGGGACTCACGCCGTGAGTGTTCAGCTTACTAGAGATGTCTGGAACAAAACTGGAGTCAGTGGATCTGCTCCAAAACCTGAAGAGCAGCCCTTGCTATTTATTGCCTACATAGGCAGCTGCCTTCTAAGGAACCTTATTAGAGACCGATTTGGAACGATCTACATATACAACTAGTCTGTGCTTCATACAAATAGAACAGAGTCTGACTTTAGCAGCTGCTAATCTAAAAATATGATACTCTAATAAGCATAGAAAGACAGTAATACTGGGTTAATTACTACCAGCTCATTTGTAATTAGATTGAACTGTGTTTTAATCAATCCTATGAGAAATGAATCAAATATATTTATAATCAAATCCTCAAAGGTCATTTTGATAGATTAGTTTAGTTTAATGTTTTCCAGGCTGTTGATTGGTCAAAACGTGCCAAAATGTAAAAAAAAAAAAAAAAAAACTGAACACCAACTAAATAAAATAAAAACATTTCATAGATTTTATGTATTTTTTTCTGTATGTAAATATTGTATTTATATACATACAATATATATATATATATATATATATTGTATGTCATATATATTGTAAGTCATCTGAACATCATTTTTGTGCCACTTTGTACCACTTTAACTGCTCGATTGAGTGACATTTTCTTCATTTTAATATATATATTTTTTTATATGTAATCTAATATATTTATGTATTTCATGCATACTTCAATAAACATTTATGAATCATACTTCTGTCAAAACCAAGCCTATTCCTACCCAATCTGGCAACACTCTATAGTGCACCTATGATGCCTTAAAGTCCTGTCTACACAGGCAGGTTTCTCACTAGGTTTCTGGATCAGAGCAAAGGTGTGACACCGATAGAGACTAGAAGGTGTGTGATGCAATTAGTGTAGCACGGACAGCAGGAACCAGATGTATCTGAGGGTGTATGTCAGCATTTTTACTGTACACAATGAACAAGTAGCTACACTAATACTTTGATAATTGAGCGTTGCTGTGACTCAGTGCCAGTCGGGTTACTCACAGGCCCAGAGGCGGTTGGTGGACGGCGTTTGGGAGGGAGCGCCGTTCTCTGCTACTGCGCTAATGAAGGTGTGGCTGATGGTGCTGACGGAGATCCCGTACTCCTCCACCTCTGCTCTCAGACAGTCAAAGAACGCCTGGACTGCATGCTTGGACGCGGCATCTGAAAACACATCAGATGCAAAGTAGTGCATATTTAATTAACTAATACCTTATTTGCGTATTTTGCTCAATTTGAATGGGTGCCGTCAGAATGAGAGTCCACACAGCTGATAAAAACATCACAATAATCCACACCACTCCATCTATTAACGTCTTGAGAAGACAAAAGTTGCATATTTGTAAGAAACAAATCCATCATTAAGATGTTTTTAACTTCAAACCGTTGCTTCAAGCTAAAATATGATATAATCATATAATCCATAATCTATAACAACGCTTCCTCCAGTGAAAAAGTGACAATCTCCTGTTGTCTCTCAAATCAAAATCCACCCACATATTTCTTCAGAACTGTTTTGGCTTGTAAACGGTGCTTGATCTGTGCAGATTTCTCTCCTGATTCAGACCAGATTACCTTTTCACTGGATGAAGCGTTATTATTGATTATAGACTCGTATTTTAGTTAAAAACGTCTTTTTTGCTTTACAAGACATTAACTGATGGACTGGAGTGGTGTGGATTACTTGTGGATTATTGTGATGTTTTTATCAGCTGTTTGAACTCTCATTCTGATGGCACCCATTCACTGCAGAGGATCCATTGCTGAGCAAGTGATGGAAGTGACTCTTACAGCATGTTCGGAATGGTAGAGCCAGTTTCCCTTGGATGCTGTTGACCAGCACAAACTGACCCGTCCGTCTCGTGATCATTAACGGAAGAACGCCTGCAACAAAAACAAGCAGCGCTTTAACATTCTTTCTGCCAATAAACCATCGGCATGTTCCTCGCTGTGTTTCTGCAGCCGTCTACCTTTGGCCAGCGTTATGGGCCCGAAGTAGTTGACGTCCATGACGGTTTTGTCCATCTCCAGAGAGAGATTCTGCACCGGTGCTTTGACCTTCATGCTGCTGTTGCATATCAGCACATCCACACAGCCGTAACACTCTCCGATCTCTGTGATCACATCCGAAATGTTCTCCATATCGCTGAAGTCCAGCAGCACTAGCTTGGGTGTGAAAGTCTGAAACAGGAAGTATAGATAGTAGGAAACCAGATGCCACATTAATGCTTGAACATACTTTTAGAATTATTTTGGAGGTCAGTATTGTGTGTGTGTGTGTGTGTGTGTGTACACCTAACCCTATATATATATATATATATATATATATATATATATATACATTATAAATTGCAATTTTAAATATAATCAGATAGTAATCAGTTATTTTTAATTATTACTAATAATAATATACAATATTACTGCTGAGCAGAAGAGTTCATTGTATTTTAGATATGTTTACTGGAGAAAATGATTTTCAATGGAAGAAGAAAAATTTGAATTGTTTTGGTGCACTATTTTTTTTAAGCATCATAGAATGTTGTAGTATGGCACCCATTCACTGCAGAGGATCCATTGCTGAGCAAGTGATGGAAGTGACTCTTACAGCATGTTCGGAATGGTAGAGCCAGTTTCCCTTGGATGCTGTTGACCAGCACAAACTGACCCGTCCGTCTCGTGATCATTAACGGAAGAACGCCTGCAACAAAAACAAGCAGCGCTTTAACATTCTTTCTGCCAATAAACCATCGGCATGTTCCTCGCTGTGTTTCTGCAGCCGTCTACCTTTGGCCAGCGTTATGGGCCCGAAGTAGTTGACGTCCATGACGGTTTTGTCCATCTCCAGAGAGAGATTCTGCACCGGTGCTTTGACCTTCATGCTGCTGTTGCATATCAGCACATCCACACAGCCGTAACACTCTCCGATCTCTGTGATCACATCCGAAATGTTCTCCATATCGCTGAAGTCCAGCAGCACTAGCTTGGGTGTGAAAGTCTGAAACAGGAAGTATAGATAGTAGGAAACCAGATGCCACATTAATGCTTGAACATACTTTTAGAATTATTTTGGAGGTCAGTATTGTGTGTGTGTGTGTGTGTGTGTGTACACCTAACCCTATATATATATATATATATATATATATATATATATATATACATTATAAATTGCAATTTTAAATATAATCAGATAGTAATCAGTTATTTTTAATTATTACTAATAATAATATACAATATTACTGCTGAGCAGAAGAGTTCATTGTATTTTAGATATGTTTACTGGAGAAAATGATTTTCAATGGAAGAAGAAAAATTTGAATTGTTTTGGTGCACTATTTTTTTTAAGCATCATAGAATGTTGTAGTATATATTTTATACAGTACCATACAATTTTTTTTTTTGGGGGGGGGGGTTAAAGATTAGTTTAATATTTTCCAAGCCACTGATTGTTCAAAATTTTAAATAAATAAATGTAAGTCTTTAAAACTAAAGTTGAGATTAAAATATTTTAAAACAAATATCTTATGCAGTTTTGCCTCTCAAGTAACTTTATTTAGTTTTAAAGGTATTTTTACTGGAGAAAAATGATGTTCTGATGCGTAATAAAGTGTTCTTTGATCATATTAGTACAGAGTGCTTTAAATAATTAACGTCTTTATACACTGCAGCCATAATTTAATAGGTTTTTGCTTTTTAATAGCATTTAAAAATGCAACATTTCTCATGGCAGTATGATTTACGGCAAAATAAATGAAGTCAACATGTTTGAAACAGCAGAGGACCAGTATTTTAAGAGACTTGTGGAAATTCGTCTGTCAGGAGGAAATCCTGCCATTGTTCATGACAGAGGAAGAAACGCTGACAGAGACACACAGACACGGCCTGAACTACGAAAATCCTGAAAGTGAAGAGAGCGAGTGATCACAGTGAACATGAGATAGGCTTGCTGATGGTGTCTGTCTTACTTTGGGACTGTAGGTCTAATAATGTGGTTCAATACTCACTTTACTGGGGTCTGATCCACTGCACAGAGAATCATACAGAGATTCAAGCTTATCCCAGCTCGGCCCGCTCAAAACCAGCCTCGCGCCGCCTTCATGAAACAGTCTGGCACATTCTGACAAACAGGCAGAGACAGGATCAGAGGATGACAATACTGGAGAAATGCCTTCTCAGTGGAGGATACATGCAATGCAAATCAAGTTTGGCCAATATGGAACACTAATACAGTGTCATAAAAAAATATATAAGATATTAAGATATTATGTCGTTTTCTGAAAAATGTTTTCAAATCGAGTTTTTACTGAAAACACAAAAAATATCTGCCACTGAGGTCAGAAAAATAAACTTCATTTAAAGTGAAATTTATGAAAGCTTGCTTCTGCCATACACTCTCAGAAAAAAAGATACAAAAGTTGTCACTGGGGTGGCACCTTTTCAAAAGGCACAACTTTGTACCTAAAGAGTCCATATTGGTACCTTAAAGGTACATATTAGTACCTAAAAGGTACAAAAGTGTACCTTTTGAAAAGGTCCCGCCCCAGTGACAGCTTTTGTACCTTTTTTTTCTGAGAGATAGGATAAAAATGGAAAAGGTAATTGTGCCTTTTAATTTCAAAACTAACGTAACAGACGTTTTTTCCTGTTTTTTTTTTTAGAATTGAGATAAGTAAACTCAGAATTGCAAGATATAAACGTAGAATTGAGATGTATATACTTGCAAATTTAAAAAAATAAGTCTAAACTGTGAGATAAAAAGTTTTTTTTTTTTTACCTGTGCTGGAAATGGGGTTCCAGTGAAAACTAGCTTATTTTTCTGACCTTATTGAAAGATAATATTTTCATTTTTAAAGCTTGAATTCACTTTATTTTAATAAATTTTTCAGAAAGCAATACTTAATATCTTTTGCTATTTTGATTAAATGTATCTTGATTTAAGAATGTTTAGATATTTGTACTGGAAAACAAGACAAAAGTAAAAAATATCATTTTAGCTGTGTACAATAGCGGAATTGTAAAATGTAAATTTATAAAAATGTAATAATTACACATGGCAGCATGATTTTGACAATAAACTATTGTTTAAAAAATAAATCAATAAAAAAAGGGCGGGCCATCATAAAATATTCTTATAAAACATAAAAAGAATTTATATGGTTCCATGAAGAATCTCCAATATCCATGGAACCATTTCACTGCTCTAGATTCTTCTAAGAAAAATGGTTCTTAAGAAGTGACCACTGAAAGGTTCTTCAGGGAACCAAAACTGGTTCTTCTATGGCATCACTGCAAAAACTTCCTTTTGGAACCTTTATTTTTGAGAGTGTCGTATTGGAACTAAAAAATGAGTGGAAGCCAAGTTTTATACTGGCTGGCTTTGTTTAATTTTGTGGTGAAGTAGTAAGTAATAGACCACTAATGAAGCATTACCACTTCCCATTCCGGACACGGCGTCTGTGATCACCACAACTTTGTTCCGCACCATGGACTTGGACATGAAGCGCATGACCTCATTGTAAACATAGTAAACTCCAGCGAAAACCACGATCAGCAGCGGCAGCACCATAACCGATGGGACACCCATCATCTGAAAACCAAGAAAAATAGAGTTCATTTCATAACTAAAATAAAACCTTTGCATGTGAGCTTACAAGAAATGATCCTTCATTACTTTCTAAACTGGAGACATATGAAAGATGCGATGAACACTTCCTGTTACACTGTGACAGATGCTACAGTATCATTGTTTTACAAGTCAATATTTTTGGCTTGACTACATTTAAATGAATAGTTCACCCAAAAATGAAATTTATTCATGACGTTTCAAGCTTGTATGACTTCCCTGCACAAGAGAAGATGTTAAACAGAATGTTAGTGACTGACAGCCTTGATTACCACTGACTTTCTTTGAATCTTTTGTCCGTATAAAGGGAGTTAATGATGAGGTTTTTCATTTTAGGGTGAACTATCTCTTAAAGGAAGAGTTCATCCCAAAAAAAAAAAATAATAATAATCTGAAAATGTGCACACCCTCAGGTCGTCCAAGATGTAGATGAGTTTGTTTCTTCATCAGATTTGTAGAAATGTAGCATTGCATCATTTGCTCACCAATGGATCCTCTGCAGTGAATGGGTGCCGTCAGAATGAGAGTCCAAACAGCTGATAAAAACATCACAATAATCCACAAGTAATCCACACCACTCCAGTCCATCAGTTAACGTTTTGTGAAGCCAAAAGCTACGTGTTTATAAGAAACAAATCCATCAACACGTTCCTCTCACATCAAAGTCCACCCACATATTTGTTCAGAGCTGTTTAGGACTGTTTTGGCTTGTAAACGGTGCTTGATCTGTGCAGATTTCTCTCCTGATTCAGACCAGACCATTTTTTCACTGGAGGAAGTGTTATTATGGATTATGGACTTGTTTTTAGTAAAAAGTCTTGATGGATTTGTTTCTTACAAACGCAACTGTTGTCTTCTCAAGACATTAACTGATGGACTGGATTGATGTGGATTACTTGTGGATTATTGTGATGTTTTTATCAGCTGTTTGGACTCTCATTCTGACGGCACCCATTCACTGCAGAGGATCTGTTGGTGAGCAAGTAACGCAATGCTACATTTCTCCAAATCTGAAGAAGAAACAAACTCATCTACATTTTGGAAAGCCTGAGGGTGAGCACATTTTCAGTAAATGTTTATTTGTGTGCGAACTATTTGTTTAACAAATGCTGATCAGCTGTATACAGTAATGTGTGTCACTAGTTCCATAAAAGTGTGGCTGAGGACAAGATCTATAAATAGCCAAGCTCTCGCCACTGACACTGGACACACAAGAAGCACATATTTGGACATACATGAAGAGAATAGATGTGCCTCTCTCACTGTTACTGGATTCAATGATTTAACCAACAACCATTCTGTTGCTTTTTATCAAAGCATTTCCAAGTCCAACACAAGCAACAGTGTCACAGATAGATTAACGCCTGACCAGCACTGATATATAGTGCCAATCAACAGCACACACACACACACACACTAACCTACATGCAGGCGACCATAATCTGTTTTATTTTCAGTGTACTTACAGTGTGTGTAAAGAGTTAAGCCAGCCTTCAGTGGAAATGTGTGTTGTTGTCCGGTCAGGAAAGCAGACTGAAGCCTGCCGTCCTCCCTGTTCATCCAGCCGCAGTACTCGTCTGGATCACGGCTCTTTTAATAGCATGTGGCTGAGCGACTGAGCTCATGCATGTTGTGAATACTATCTCAGGCATGTAGAGAGGCATTCAAGGGTACCTTGAGGTTCTTTCTATATTGCATTGTATAAAATTATATATTTTAAGATGTCTGTTAAAATGTAATTATACATTCAAGTTTTGAGTAATATTAATTAACTACATATACTTAGGGTTTGGTTTAGGGTTAGTTGCATGTAATGCATAAGGCTGTTATTAATACAGTAAGTACATGTAACGTAATGTGTACAGTGTAAAATAAAGTTTTTTATTGATAGTGCATATGTAGAATATTGTTAAAATGCACCATTTTTATTGATTTTTTTAAATGTTATTTTATTGATAGTACATACGTAAAATATTGTTAAAATGCACAATTTTTATAATTTTTTATAGATTTTTACATTTTATTTTATCGATAGTGCATATGTAAAATATTGTTAAAATGTACAGATTTTATATATTTTTATAGATTTTTAAAATACATTTTATTGATAGTGCATATGTAAAATATTGTTAAAATGTACAGATTTTATATATTTTTATAGATTTTAACATTTATTTTATTGATAGTGCATATGTAAAATATTGTTAAAATGTACAGATTTGATATATTTTTATAGATTTTTAAAATTTATTTTATTGATAGTGCATATGTAAAATATTGTTAAAATGTACAGATTTTATATATTTTTATAGATTTTTAACATTTATTTTATTGATAGTGCATATGTAAAATATTGTTAAAATGTACAGATTTTATATATTTTTATAGATTTTTAACATTTATTTTATTGATAGTGCATATGTAAAATATTGTTAAAATGTACAGATTTTATATATTTTTATAGATTTTTAAAATGTATTTCATTGATAGTGCATATGTAAAATATTGTTAAAATGTACAGATTTTATATATTTTTATAGATTTTTAAAATGTATTTCATTGATAGTGCATATGTAAAATATTGTTAAAATGTACAGATTTTATATATTTTTATAGATTTTTAAAATTTATTTTATTGATAGTGCATATGTAAAATATTGTTAAAATGCACCATTATTTATGCAATTACACTGAAAAATAAATGGTCCAGAAACAATTTTCACTCAGAATTTACAAGTAAAGTTATTCACAAAGAAACAGCAAATAACATTGAATTTAAACATGAAATTTTAAAAAGTTTTTCTTATAAAGCTTTTATTTATTTTATTTTATTTTACAGTGCACATAAGCAGTTTAACATATTACGAGATACATTTTTGGGTCACCTGTTTATAAGACCTACTGGATTACACAATAAATTAAGCATATTTATTTTTCAAAAGATTATCAAGTGCCATATGAACGCAAAACACTTAACTCAGCAAAAATCGAATTATATTAAACTAAATTAAAAAAGGAAACCGAGAAAATAATTAAAGTTCACTTTATTGAATTCTTGAGACAAGACTCTGTTGTTATGGATTCAGTTAATGAACGAATCAAAAATTTCATAACAAGCAATATCCCACAAAATAAGCAACATCCTTTCAAACATTAGTATATTGTATAGAAGCGAATGATGTTAATGTGTGATCGCAAAGATTAAACAGTTTGTTTTGGAATTGCTTGTAAAAAGGTTTTGTCTCTTATGCATATAGAAAATAACAAGAAAGCATTGAGAAAGGTTTACATATTTATTTGCATTATTTGACAACTGCATTATTATTATTATATATATATATTTTTTTTTACCCCAGATGCCATTTTTAATTTATAGGCTACTTCTTTTGTTCTGAATTGTGCACATGTTCACTAGTGTCCACAGGGTGGACATCTCCGGGACCGTCCTGCTCTCGCACTCCGAACTCTCGCGAGAGAAAATGAAATTCCAGCAGCAAATCTGCGAGCTCGCGACCTCCCTCCATTGGGAAAGCTCGAGCGCGACTGAGGGGAGAGAAAACAGCCCCTCGTTAGCCTGGAAAAGCTTCGAAACGACGCGTTTATCGCAGCTCACGGAGCCGTGAGGTTCGAGCTAAGACATGCACGGTACCGGCGGAGGATACCATGTCAGGTTCGCCGAACATTGGGATTTTTAACGCTCCGCTAAACGAGCAAGAGGCTTCATTAGCGAGCTAACTGACGCAGTGAAGTGCGTGAAAACTTACAGCCTGAGAGAGAATTTGCCTTTGGGATTGAAAACCAGGATACCGCATCAGCGTTTTTTTCCTAATTCCATCGCTTCCTAGAAAGTCCAGCTTCGTTTGACCAGAGGAACACGTGAAATAATCGCTTTGTTTACCGCTTGCACAATTCCAGCATTGATTCGCTCAGAAATGAGATTAGAGAGTCGCTTTGTGAGGCCATGAACTCAAGCACATCAGCCAAAACACTGAGCAGGCCTGTTAATTAGAGATCTGCTTAACTTATATAAACTACTCGCATTCTGACTAGTTCGGCTGCTGCAAAGGAGATTCGAGGAGTAACTAAAGCTGCTGTTACCGGCCATGTTTTGCATGACGACCGCGTCAAGAATCGGATGAAAGCGCGTCGGGATTATTGCTGTCTGTCTTCTGTTCGTTGCTGGGATTTGAGACGCGCACAAATAGAGGACTAAGATGTCTAGTGCAAAGGAAAACACGTGTAGGAAATTTCAAGCGAACATCTTCAACAAAAGCAAATGTCAGAACTGCTTCAAGCCTCGAGAGCTGCATCTGCTGACGGACCAGGATCTCAATCAGGTATGAACGGCTCGTTACAGTCAGTTTGCTCTGTAGTGACTTATTGATTGTAGACAGTGAAGCTGACAATGGATTTCCATTAGCTGACAGCGCTTTATCGATCAGTTTGGTGACCACTAATCAGCCTTTTAGACTCATTTTGTTTAGAAAGGGTTTGTCTTGTTAACTTTAAACTGGTGTCATAGGGTTTTGACGAGGCTTTTTACATTGTTTTAGTGGCGCATGCAGGTACTTCTAAATTTTTTAAAGGGGTCATATGATGCGATTTCATCCTCGTTTATAATGGGTTTTAATGTTGTCTCATCGCTCCGGCCGGGACACGGCATCAACAGTATGTGAGGGGCGTAACATTTCCGTCTCACGCTTGAGGTATTTGGCCAATCACAGCACACCTCGCTTTTCAGACGCTGAGCTTTGTAAAAATCGACGCGTTTCAGAAAGGCGGGGCTTAGAGGAGAAACAATAATATACAGTATGTGGAAAATAATGTGTTTTTTTAACTTTAAACCGCATAAACACATTTCATTACACCAAATACACAAAATAATGTTCTTTTTAGCAACATCATATGACCCCTTTAATGATTCTTCACGGATGTTTGTGACTGATCTAATGTATTTACTGTGTATGTGTTTTCAGTTGTGCTAAAGTGCTTGGAACGCTGTATTGACCAATCAGAAGTCAGCAGAAGTCTACTCCTGATTTCTGATTGGTCAAAACCGCGTTCCAGCCTTTCTGTAGTCTCTGTCGCTGCTCAGCTTCAATCACATAATTTTTTTTCTTCTTTTCGTTCTTTTATGTTCTAGTGGAAGTATGGCAATTAATTTGTTTAATAAAATGAGGTTTAATGAAATGTGTGTTACGAATATTTATATATGTAGTAACCCTTAAAATAAGCCTGTATTTAATTAATCGAAGTTGAATCACTGTTGAAATGATTTTGTTTCAGTTTGTGCAAACATTGTTTCAATGTTTTTTTTTCGTATAGATCTTGATAAAATTTCAGAATTGATTTAGAAGTATTTTGTTAGACGTTTACAACCATTGAGCACTAAATGTTGTTTCAGTGTTGTTACAACAACTAAAATTGTTTCAATAATATTTTGACATTTAGAGGTCAGTCACAATTCAGCTAACTATATTTACAATATGGTTACTAGGGCTGTGTATCACCAGCAACGTCACGATACGATACGTATCACGATACAGGACTGCACTGAATTTCACCAAAGCAGAATTTAGTAAAACTGCACCAAGAGCTTGTAACACTCCAAAGAGAAAGGAAAAATTGAAATCGCATCATATGACCCCTTTAAACCCATAAATAATAATGTACTAGTTCTAATAAATTTATATTGTAATGTACTCATACTAATATATTTTAAAAATCATCTTTACATTGCTGGTTGGTTATCATTGCACAAATTAACACAATTTCTACATTTAAAAAAATAAAAATTAGAAGAGTTCTAAACTAGAATCTTCACTGTATCTCACGCACACATGATTTTAGTCACTCACACAGATCACGTTGCGCGCGTGCACAGACATTCAGTAACACAAACGTTTTAGCGCTGCCCCGCAATTTTATCAATAAAATAGCTTAATCGCTCAAGAGTTACATTATCTTTGTCAACAAGGAGCTGGTAACATCATCGTTTCTAAAGGAATTAAAGCCACAGCTTCACTGTTAATAGAGAAACACGGCAAAAC
>NW_015548217.1:1666702-1676062 GCF_001515605.1 Sinocyclocheilus anshuiensis | reverse complement strand
TAATTCCTTTAGAAACATCATTGTTTCTAAAGGAATTAAGGCCACAGCTTCACTGTTAAAAGAGAAACACGGCAAAACGGTGGTAATCCATACATACACAGCCTCTCTCTCATAAATGAACACTTGATGAATTACACTTTTCTGAGAATAGAATATTGAAGTGGAGATCGCTAAACTGCAAGCTTACCGGTGTCTTCAGAAAGCAAGTGCGTTTATCCACAGTGGAGAGAGAGCACGTACACATGGTTGCCAGGTTAACAAAGATAAGTAACACACTTAGCAGATATTTCCGTATTGCGCAAGTGGGAAGCTCTGTTTCGGGGATTACGTCTCTTTATATCAGTCAACCCCAGTTGTGCTCCTCTGCGGCCAGATTAAACCTTGCTGTAGCCTATATATATTATGCTCTATTCATTATGTTTTAGAAACCTCGCACTTTTCGACTCCATTTTAAACGGCGCTCTCGTATTCAAATTAAGCGCGGTCCACTGCTGCACACGTGCCACAATATCGATACAGGGCCAGCTGTATCGATACTCGTATCGTCAAATCTCTGTGACGATACATCGTCGTATCGAACACAGCACTAATGGTTACCATAATTTAATAACCACATTGGTCATTGTACTGTACATTGGCTGTATGTAAAAACCTTCCATTTGAATATTTCTAAGATGTAAGAAGGCATTATTTTCTGCTAGAGGAGACTTTTAATTGTAAGATGAAGGTGGTCAGAACCAGGGGTGCATTTATCAAAAGCATAGTTAATGTGATCGTTAGTTCCATTGAACTCTATTGCAAATGGCGGAACTTGCGACCATATAGTTGCTTTTGAGAAATGCACCCCAGAGCATTTCCAAACCTCGTCAGGATTACAGGTACTTTAGAACGTTGCTGCTAGAGATTGGGAAATAATTGGCCATCTCCATGCGTTTCTGGATGTGTGTGATGTGAGCTCATGTTGGAGTCCATTTCTTAAAAATCAAATGTATTTTCCCCCCTCTAATTATCTTATTCAGTGAAAGAAAGCTTTGGTTGTTTGCATGAAAATACAAACTGTGACCATATTTCCATATGAGCTCTTGAAAGAGAATGAATGAGAGGAAAAGTTTTAGACCATAAGGGCCTGTTGTTGTTTTTTAATTGATCCCATACTCTTCAGAGATGTCGAGTGACGTCAGCATCCTCCAACATGTGTGTGTTTTGGTTTGAGTGAGATTACCAACGATTAACCCGTTCTGTGCCAGATTCATGAGTCATTGTTATGGATTACATCACTAACTAATCCCGCTAAGATGACCCAATATTCATTACTAAATCAAACCCTTTTGGGCTCTGGTGTTGTGCAACAGTCATCTTCAGTCATTCAGTTTATGATTTCTTTATTTCTGTTTTGACAACAGTATTACCAAATATTCAGATTAGACTCGGACCATACGGTTAGACCAAGTGCATTCTCCAATTTTAATATAAAATGGAAATTAAAGCGATGGTTCAGCCTAGTGCTGTGTTCAATACATCGATACGACGATGTATCGTCACAGAGATACAGCTGGCCCTGTATCGATATTGAATAAAAGAACACAGTTTAAAACGGAGTAGAAAACTGCAAGGTTTCTAAAAAATAATGAATAGAGCATAATACATAGGCTACAACAAGGTTTTATCTGGCCGCAGACAAAGTCCCTTTCGCTGCAGAGGAACACAACCGGGGTTGCCTGATATAAAGAGACATAATCTCTGAAACAGAGCTTCCCACTTGCGCAATACGGAAATATCTGCTATGTGTGTTACTTGTTTTTGTCAACCTGGCAACCATGTGCACACGCTCTCTCTCCACTGTGGATGAACGCGCTGGCTTTCTGAAAACACCGGTTATCTTGCAGTTTAGCGATTTCCACTTCAATATTCTATTCTCAGAAAAGTGTAATTCATCAAGTGTTCATTTATGAGAGAGAGAGGCTGTGTATGTATGAATTACCACCGTTTTGCCGTGTTTCTCTATTAACAGAAAAGCTGTGGCTTTAATTGCTTTAGAAACAATGATGTCAATGATGTTACCAGCTCCTTGTTGAGAAAGATAATGTAGCTCTTCAGTGATTAAGCTATTTTATTGATAAAATTGCGGAGCAGCGCTAAAAAGTTTGTCTGTGCGCGCGCGGCGTGATCTGATCTGTGTGACTAAACATGCGCGTGAGGTACAATGAAGACAGCGCATTAGTTTAGAACTCTTCTAATTTTTATTAGAAGAGTTTTATTAGAGTGTGTTGATTTGTGCAATGATAACCTACCAGCAATGTTAGGATGATTTTAATATTTTAGAATGAGTACATTACAATATAGATTTATTAGAATGAGTACATTATTTTTTATGGGCTTAAAAACAAGATGCAAACAATCAGAATATTGTAACTGGTGTGGAGTGCACAATGTAAACATGAAACATATGCCATTACCTATATTGTACTGTGGTAATGTTATGGAAGCCCTTCATAATGCAGAGGTCAACTGCCTGTTCTGCCTATACTTAGCAACAACCCTATAGTATGCAGTGTTTAATAAACAGCTGTTTTACTAAATTCTTCTGAGGTGAAATTCAGTGTAGTCCCGTATCGTGATAAGTATCGTATCGTGGTCTCTGTATCATGATTAGGCATGGGCCGATTACCAGTTTCAAGGTATACCGCGATTTGAAAATTTCACGGTTTCAAAACCGCTAATATTTTCCGTTATACCGTTCCTGCGGTATGCGCTGTTTTTCATGTCTCAAAGACTGAAAGTGTAGGAATCCCTCAGGTTGAGTGCAGTGTAGAGAGTAACACGAGCCTCCTCCTCCTGTTGGTGCGAGCGAGCGGTCAGTCACGTGTGTACTGTGTAGGACAGCCGAACTAAGGAGCTTCCCCTGGAACTTACGCGATTGGCAACGGCCATTTTTTGTCTTATTGCAAGCAACTCGTCTCTGTTCTGGACTTGCACAAACTGCGTTGCAATGCAATCGTTTTCCAAAATGTAATTTATGTGAAAATATGAAGTCTGTAAACGCCCGTTAACACAGGCCAGAGACGTTGAAGAGGGATGCAAAGAGAAAAATACTGTAGCAGGCAGATCACTCACTGCTCATGATGCACGAACTATTGGAAGAAAATCCTCAATATTGATTTGGGGGTTTATATGAATGTGTTTCTGAGGGGAAACTGGCTGTTTTTAGAAATGGCGTTGTCTTTGTCTCCTTATAATGCATTTAAATTAGTGCTGCTGTGTTTACAGCGGTAACCAAGGAAACGCTGTATTACTGTTCCATAAGTTTTCTTTTAATCTCGTCTCTGTATAGTTCATATTAAAGCAGTGTTTCAGCGCAGCTGCTTTGTATACAGTGGTAACCAAGGAAATGCCGTATCTGGTTTTACATGAGCGCCTCCTGCTGTCAGAGAGTGAATATGCGTCTCATTCAGAGCTTCTGCTGTTTGCTTCGTTCAGGCATGTAGTATAATTTCACAAAACATTCTGTTTTTGCTTCAAATTGGGTTATTATTAAATCAAATTATGTATATGAAATTATATAACTAAATGATATGAAATGATATAAATGATATGAATTATATAACTAAAATTAAATAACTGTAATTACAGATTTAGGTTAAATAAAGATGTCAGTCTTTATTTTTCTTCTTTTTAGGAAACAAATCAAAGAAAAAATAAACAAATTCTACTGTTCCTAATATTCTGTATGTTGCTTAAAAACAAAATATATTGTGTTCAGCGGAAACTTTTTTTTTTTTTTTTTTTACCCAGTCATTTAAAAATAACACATTTTAGAGCTTTAATGACAATACCGTGATACCTTGAAACCATTATATTTTTGCTTAAGGTTATCATACCGTCAAAATCTCATACCGGCCCATGCCTAATCGTGATACGTATCGTATCGTGACTTTGCTGGTGATACACAGCCCTAGTTCAGCCATTGTGTTTAGGGCTGCAACATGTCGTTCCTGAAAGCTTTCATTCCCTCCGTTGAAAGTCTATACAATCAAAGCTTTGACACGCAAAGTTCATAAAAAGTCCAAGTCCAGAATTAATTTAGGCTTTTATTCATATATAAACATTGATCCACACATGTACATAGAGCTCATCGAATATGGTCAAACTTGCGTGCTTGATGTGAGTTATGTAAGGTTATGACTGATCAAACTGAGATCAGAAACTCCATGTGTCAGATGTGGCATTGGTTCACAGATCAAATCTAATGTTCCTGCATCATCTTTTCTGTTACCTGGCAAAGCAGAATATTCCAGTCCCAATTGTTTGCATCCATTTTGCCAAGAATGCCTTGAGCATTTTGAAATGTTTGTCTTATTCTGTTGATTAGTAAATAACTGTCAAATGTAGTTTACCTTTATAGCTTTCCCATTTCAGAGATGGTGCCTCTTAGGGCTTGTTTCTGAATCTGGCACATTTGCTCCCTTAGTTTGTTTTGGCATTTATGAACACAGCAGTTATGCTTGGATCTGCATCAAAACGGTACAAAAAAATCAGCCAGAGATCTCCTGAAATGAGGTGGTCTTGGTCTGATTGAAAACCAACTCTGGAGCAGTTCAGTTTTGGTGAAAAAGCAGTCCGACTCAACGAACCAGGCTTGATTGTTTATCCATATGGATGACGCTATGAGGAACATAAATGGGTGCACTCTGACCAATAAGAAGACAGTTTTACTCCCACGTGACTTGCATAAACACTTTTTGATACACTTTGAAATGTTGCTGTGTGAAAGCAAACAAATCAAGAAAAAAATGCAACATTGTAACAGTTTAAGTTCCTGCTACGCAGATGTTCTAAAAGTCTGAAAATAACATTCATTTTAATAGCTAGAAGGTTGACCATTGTGGATCTATGAAATATATACGTTAAAAATATGTACACAATTGAGTTACCTTATCTGTTCCTCTGTGTAATTTACAGAGGAAGTTGAATGTTACAGTATACGTTGGATGTTTGAGTAAAACAGTTCCTTTGAGGAAATGTTGGCAGCACATAGTCGTTTACTTACCCGGGGGTAAAAGGTTTTCAAAATACTGTAATCTTCACAGGCTCATTCCTTTAAGAATGCTCTTGACATCTCTCAAGGCCTTCCAGAGCGAGCTCAGTGGAATTGACTCTATGGAAACAGACTTTATATGCATTTCCTCTGAAAACTCTAGTTCTATGCGAGCTTCCCATATCATATTTTCATATATATTCTTATTTGTGTGTTCTTGTTCCTATTCTTATAGTGTCAGATGTGGCATTGGTTCACAGATCAAATCTAATGTTCCTGCATCATCTTTTCTGTTACCTGGCAAAGCAGAATATTCCAGTCCCAATTGTTTGCATCCATTTTGCCAAGAATGCCTTGAGCATTTTGAAATGTTTGTCTTATTCTGTTGATTAGTAAATAACTGTCAAATGTAGTTTACCTTTATAGCTTTCCCATTTCAGAGATGGTGCCTCTTAGGGCTTGTTTCTGAATCTGGCACATTTGCTCCCTTAGTTTGTTTTGGCATTTATGAACACAGCAGTTATGCTTGGATCTGCATCAAAACGGTACAAAAAAATCAGCCAGAGATCTCCTGAAATGAGGTGGTCTTGGTCTGATTGAAAACCAACTCTGGAGCAGTTCAGTTTTGGTGAAAAAGCAGTCCGACTCAACGAACCAGGCTTGATTGTTTATCCATATGGATGACGCTATGAGGAACATAAATGGGTGCACTCTGACCAATAAGAAGACAGTTTTACTCCCACGTGACTTGCATAAACACTTTTTGATACACTTTGAAATGTTGCTGTGTGAAAGCAAACAAATCAAGAAAAAAATGCAACATTGTAACAGTTTAAGTTCCTGCTACGCAGATGTTCTAAAAGTCTGAAAATAACATTCATTTTAATAGCTAGAAGGTTGACCATTGTGGATCTATGAAATATATACGTTAAAAATATGTACACAATTGAGTTACCTTATCTGTTCCTCTGTGTAATTTACAGAGGAAGTTGAATGTTACAGTATACGTTGGATGTTTGAGTAAAACAGTTCCTTTGAGGAAATGTTGGCAGCACATAGTCGTTTACTTACCCGGGGGTAAAAGGTTTTCAAAATACTGTAATCTTCACAGGCTCATTCCTTTAAGAATGCTCTTGACATCTCTCAAGGCCTTCCAGAGCGAGCTCAGTGGAATTGACTCTATGGAAACAGACTTTATATGCATTTCCTCTGAAAACTCTAGTTCTATGCGAGCTTCCCATATCATATTTTCATATATATTCTTATTTGTGTGTTCTTGTTCCTATTCTTATATATATATATATATATATATATATGATCATGTGACACTGAACACTGGAGTAATGGTTGATGAAAATTCAGCTTTGCATCACAGGAATACATTTATTTTAACGTATATTAAATTAGAAAAACTTAAATTGTAGTAATATTTCAAAACAGTACGTTTTTAATGTATTTTTGATCAAATAAATGCAGCCTTAATGAGCATAATGGACTTCTTTAAAGAAACATCAAAAAACTTTTGAATGGCAGTGTGTATATGTATATAAAACATTTTAGCATATTATATTAAAGGGTTAGTTCACCCAAAAATGAAAATTCTGTCAACGCTCGCGTCATGATACTGTCGTGAACGCGCGTCCAAAGTGATGCAGTAGAGACGAAAATGTGGAATAAAGTCGTTATTTTTGTTTTCTTTGCGCAAAAAAGTATTCTCGTAGCTTCGTAACTTTACAGTTGAACCACTGATGTCACACAGACTACTTTGTCGATCATCTTGGTACTTTTGATTTCATCAAAAATATCTTACATTGTGCTCCGAAGATGAACGAAGGTCTTACGGGTTTGGAACAACACGAGGGTGAGTAATTAATGACAGAATTTTCATTTTTGGGTGAACTAACCCTTTAAACCTAACATTTTCAGAAAACCTAAACCTAACATTTGCAGAAGCTTTAAATATATTTTTTGTGGAGGTGGATTGTATTAGTATTGCTCTGTCCTGTAACACTTCATCAAAGATTTAATTTTGTGCTTTCAAAGATTAAAATTTCTCACAATTTCGATTACACTGCGTTGCACCTGAAGTTGCAGTGGCTAAATGAGAAAGCAATCATGCATAGTCTATTAAAAGAGATCAGCTTATATGGGATTTGGCTTTTATTAGCTTTACAGGACCAGATGTTAAATTTTTCTTTTCTGATTTTGAAAGCATCTTCATCTTCAGATTTTGTTGACATCTTCAGAAGCTTGATGCAGAAATTAAATTGCTAGAATATAGTCCAGCTTCCTACTGATCTCATTGCGAGAGCAACAGGAATCATACATGTATTGCATTTTGCTTTATACTTGTCTTCTAGAGTTGTCTTTTACTTCAAGGTCTAGCCCGCATGTTAAAAATGGAAACTTGCATCAAGTGGCTTGAAGCGTCCCAGTGTGATTCCCATACAGAAGGAGGTCTGCTGTGAGCGGGCGGGACGGGGGCTTGTGAAAGGAAGTGCGTGTTGGGAAAGTGGAGCAGAGTTTCCCAGAGGTCGCTCCCACTTCTGAAGCTGCGGTTGGGCCCGGGGTGGGTGTTGGGTTTGTTTAGGCGGGGGTAGAAGGTCAGGGTGAGTGCGTCCAGGGGATGCAGGGATAAAGTGGACCGCTGGGAGCCGGCCGCCCTCAGGATTCAGCCTGGGAGGAAATTGGGAGTTAAACGTGATGCGGACAGTGGGGCCGTAGGGTTAGACCTGAAGCTGGAGAGAGGAAGGAAAGCGCAGGGGTGTGCCACTGCTCACATGCTGGAGTCACAGCTGTGTTTTGTTTTGCTTCCAATTCCTCACCTCTTCCAGAGAGGAAAACGGCTAAATTTGGTCCCCAGGTATCCTCTGTTGTTTTAAATATGTATTTATGGGTGCTTATGGGGAGGGCTGGGAGAAAAAAAATCGATGCACTGCGATTCTCTCTTCAGTGATTCTTGTAAACAGTTTTGTTTTAACAACAGGACAAAACATATATGTCAAAATATGTCTGTGCATTCGTGTGAATGCAGCCTATCAGACCTGCTGCTGTCTGTGATACTATCAGTAATAATCAAACAGCAATAATGCTTAGCAAAAGAGGCAGTGAACTGTCTGCTCTTTGTCTGGAAGCTTTACAGAGAAACTTCAAGCACTCTCAGATACTGAAAGCACTTTTTGTTTGTTGCTTGTAATGCATTTCTTTGTTCTCCTTCATTTGCTATATTGTACATTTTGAAGCTGTATTTAATTAATAATTCTTAACATACAGTTGTTTTAATTTTATTATTAAATTTGTGATTGTGATTTTGAGTACTTTATAATCATACAAGTAATGTATACAATGGTGGTAAACTCATTCATTAATGAATTAATTAGAAAAAAAATATTGTTTAGAACTGGATCAGATCTTGAGGTGCCTAAAGATTCCCAAGTCAAGTTATGTCACTTGAGCAATGCAGATTGTGTCAAAGCAGCTTCAGAATAATACAAAGAAAAATCACAAATGGCGCTTTTCCATGGCACAGTACGGCTTGGTACGGTTCATTTTTGGGGGGTTTTCCACTGGGTACAGTACCTGGTACCTGGTACTTTTTTTAGTACCACCTTGGTTGAGGTTCCAAGTGAACCGTACCGTTACCAAAACGTGACGTGCAAACTCTGCTGATCACGGATTGGCCGGAGAGAATCGTCACTACCTGCGTCACTGAACTTGCGACACAAACACAACAGAATCGCTAGATTAAATCAGCACAGCCAGCAAAGGATCGAACGCAACTGTTTTGAACAAGCGCACCTTTTTTAACAACCAAAAAGTGGCTGTTTCGTTGTCTTTTGAGGAAGTACAGACGTTCCTCTTGTTGATAGCAGAGGAGCGGATCCAGCGAGAGCTTGATGGGGCGACGCGGAATGAAAAAGTTTTTCAGGAGTCGCGGCAATAGAGGCGGCACAACTATAACGACATGTAAATAATCCCGCCCACTCTAAAGCAGTACTGAACTGCAGTGGAAACGCAAACTGAGCCGTGCCGTACCATACTGAGCCGTGCCGAGTCGTACCACGCAGTGGAAAAGCACCAAAAATCAGTTATGGAACCTCAACTATGAAGACAGTTCAGGTTCTGCTGTAAAGCAACTCTAAAAGACAGTAGTGTCATTGTTTAGCTTAAGCTCAACTGATGGATAATATTACAACATCAGAGTCTTGCTTGGTCCTTTTTTGTATGCATGGGTAAAGAATATTCAAGTCATAAATTTGAGGTCATTGCATTCAGTGAGAAGGTGAGGCTGGACGATATGGCCAAAATTGATATCACGATATATT
>NW_015548217.1:1663089-1664062 GCF_001515605.1 Sinocyclocheilus anshuiensis | reverse complement strand
ACTGGTAATGTATATCGAAATATCGGAAATGTGTTTAAAAATCATATCACCGTTATTGAAAATAATTATATCGCGATACATATTGATATTGAATTATTGTCCAGCCCTACTTGCACCTGGAGCTAACACTTTAAAAGTGGTTATGTCAGTCCCTCAAAATGATCAAAATCTCAATTTTTACAGAAATCAAACCACAAATTGTTCCTTTGCCTCAAACATGTACAGTTGTTGACTTGATTTAATATATGTTGATTTTGTTGCAGGCCAAGCCGATCTATGGCGGATGGCTGTGTTTGGCTCCAGAGGGGACGGACTTTGACAATCCCATGCAGAGATCCCGGGTAAGAGGACGTGACGTTATTTGTATGAAAGTTTGGCGTCTGTTTGCATTAGTGTCTTGGCACTGTACACAAATAAAGCTCATCAGGTGTGTGGGATACTGCATTTGCTTCTGTTGATTAATAGGGTTGGGTACCGAAACCCTATGTACCTATGTAACCGGTATGTACTAGAACCGAATCAGAACGCAGATTTCGGTGCCTCATTTCGGTGCCACTTAAATGCCTGAGCGATCGATTGAAATATTTGTCCTGGTTCTCCGAAATGGATGTAAGAAGCATGGGCGTCGCTAGGCCATTTTTAGCAGGGCTATTGCAATTAGCTCCGTAAACTGTACACAAATTCGTGATCGCCTCAGAGTCAGTCCCCTTTAAATTTCATATGAAAACGGCGGCAGACTTCGTCTCCTCCCCGTCTTTCAGCGTGCTCTTCAATCCGCAGTGCGAGCAGACTCAAACAGAAACCAAGGACACAAGGTGTGTGTTTATCGATAGATTGTTATAATATCTGTATCTGTGCAGTTCTTTGTCATAAATACAGTTTACAAAAGGTCACGAGGGAGCAATCAGTTTCCCATCTACTGTAAAGTTTTCGCTGCGTTCACCCCTCATCACACCACAGCTGTTTCCTCCAG
>NW_015548217.1:1660024-1662064 GCF_001515605.1 Sinocyclocheilus anshuiensis | reverse complement strand
AGATTTCGGTGCCTCATTTCGGTGCCACTTAAATGCCTGAGCGATCGATTGAAATATTTGTCCTGGTTCTCCGAAATGGATGTAAGAAGCATGGGCGTCGCTAGGCCATTTTTAGCAGGGCTATTGCAATTAGCTCCGTAAACTGTACACAAATTCGTGATCGCCTCAGAGTCAGTCCCCTTTAAATTTCATATGAAAACGGCGGCAGACTTCGTCTCCTCCCCGTCTTTCAGCGTGCTCTTCAATCCGCAGTGCGAGCAGACTCAAACAGAAACCAAGGACACAAGGTGTGTGTTTATCGATAGATTGTTATAATATCTGTATCTGTGCAGTTCTTTGTCATACATACAGTTTACAAAAGGTCACGAGGGAGCAACCGGTTTCCCATCTAACGTTACTGTAACATTTTCGCTGCGTTCACCACTGCTGTTTCCTCCAGCGAAAATCTAGCCCTCAACACGTATGAATTCATAGGCCTACTTTATAAAGCGATCATGTTGCTATTTTCATTTGAAAATTTTATATTTAATATATAACATTTTACAGTGCATGTGGCATACAGTCATTCACAGAACTGATTAAAGACAGTGACAGACAGCACTCAGTCAATTCACTCATTTTAACTAAATATCAGAGTGATTGACAGAGATACAGTAGAAATATTATGTGTGGTTTTGTATTAAATATTGTTTTGTATTAAATAATGACCCAGATCGTGAAATATATTTATTAGCATTAGAGTAGGGGAAGCACAACTCGGGAAATGAGAGCATCCTAGCAGCATGTGAATGCTATGCATATTTATTTTAAATATTTTTAATGTTCTTTAATGTTATCCATTGTTTTTTTGTGTGTGGCTCTTTTTTTAAAGTATCGGTTCATGCACCGTTTAGGCACCGGTACCGATTTAAAAGTATCGATTTGGCACCGGTATCGTAAAAAACCCAATCGATACCCAACCCTATTGATTAATCACTCAAAACTTTGTATTAGAGCTGTGAAGTTAGAGCTTTAATTTGATGTGATGAATTGGTAACACTTAAGTATATCTATACACTTATAATGTACTTACAAATAATGAACAAACTATTAGTTTATAGTTTATTCGTAGTTTATATATTGTAGTCTCTATATTTGTTAAAGGGTTAGTTCACCCAAAAATGAAAATTAGCCTGTGTTTTACTCATCCTCGAGGCATCTCCTATTGGATTCTTCTGAAAGAAGAAAGTCATATACACCTATATAAACGAATAGTTTGTTCATTATTTGTAAGTACTTAAGTGTATAGTTATACTTAAGTGTTACCAATTCAAATTCATCTAAGTTAAATAGCTTATTGGAAAAATCTGGAGCGGGACTTGGATGGAGATGATTGAAAAAGATGAAATGATCAGAGAAGTCCAGCATTTCACTAGAAGTTCAAGTTACGACATCTTGATTAAAAATCAAAAACTGAAATGCATGCACGGGTGAATTGTTTGAAATTGAATTTATTTAATGCAGACTTAAATGTATATTAACCAATAGACAGTGTATGTATTTGAGTAAATATGAATAACATTACTAATCTTTCCTTTCAACACAGAAATGGCAGCGGCGATTCTTCGTCCTTTATGAACACGGCTGCTTGCGCTTCGCTCTGGATGAATCGGTAAACTGTCCGTTATTTACATCTCACACAATTGCACATCAGTGATCTGTGAATCTAATCGCTTAGTTAAGAGATTACATTTGTTCTCTTCAAAGCTGCCCGGACCAAACCAAACTAGGGCTGCAACTAACTATTATTTTGATAATCGATTAGTTGGTCGATTGTTTTTTCGATTAATCGAGAGAGAGAGAAAACCAAAACATTTTTCTTTTTTTATTTTATTGACAAAAAACACACTACTCCACATTCTGCCCAATGTCCTTCAAACAAACGTGCCAACTGAATGCTATGAAAACATACAGTGCTTAACAATTTATTAGACCACCTGCCATAATAAAGAGAAAACACATTTTAGGAATCTGTCAAAAAATAGTTTAAATCAAAAAATG
>NW_015548217.1:1659188-1660009 GCF_001515605.1 Sinocyclocheilus anshuiensis | reverse complement strand
ATTGTTATCGTAAAAAAAAAACACTAAAGCACTTGACTATATTTTTTCTGCCTTTCTTTCATAGATAACATCAATAATTATATTATAGCATTAGAAATAGCCTACTACTGTTACTAAAGAGCTTACACATATTGGAGGACTAACCAATACAGAAAGCTAAAAAATTATTTTGGTAATCACCAGTATTGTTAGTTTAGAGCAGCAGTGGCACAAACCATAATTTGTTAAAAACCTTACATAAATTTGTTTTAATAAATTTGTTAAGCATTGTATATAGTGATTGTGAATATAGTTTAAATCTCTGTATTAAAATTTTAAATAATAATAAAGATGATAAAGACAAATAAAATCACAAACTCAGTTGTAACCAATAGGTAAGAGTAATGTTCTGCGGGAACACATGTTCACTTTGATCACAGACACGTCTTACTGTCATTTCTTTATTCTGTAAAAGGCGGTTGTGAAGCGTCTGATATTTATATTCTGACAATTACACGCTGTTATCCCCTTACAGTTCCTACTCTCATAAAATACTCGCAATGCATGTTGACCTTTTAAACCTTCATTTAATTTTCAACAACAGATATTTCAGCACAATGAATGTTTTTGCGTTGATTATTAATTGTCTGTTTTCCGTCTGTCTGACGTGCGCGCACGCGCCCGCCGCGCCGGTGCTCATTCAGTAAAGATTAAAACTTAACACAGACTGTCAGGACGGACCTTTGTGCAAAAATGGAAGTGCTCGCATGAATTTGTGACATTTATACATAAGGATATGACCGTAAACTGAAAGTTTTTGCGCTGAGGACGCACACGCATCA
>NW_015548217.1:1643606-1658821 GCF_001515605.1 Sinocyclocheilus anshuiensis | reverse complement strand
TATATTCTGACAATTACACGCTGTTATCCCCTTACAGTTCCTACTCTCATAAAATACTCGCAATGCATGTTGACCTTTTAAACCTTCATTTAATTTTCAACAACAGATATTTCAGCACAATGAATGTTTTTGCGTTGATTATTAATTGTCTGTTTTCCGTCTGTCTGACGTGCGCGCACGCGCCCGCCGCGCCGGTGCTCATTCAGTAAAGATTAAAACTTAAAACAGACTGTCAGGACGGACCTTTATGCAAAAATGGAAATGCTCTCGTGAATGTGTGACATTTATACGTAAGGATATGACCGTAAACTGAAGGTTTTTGCGCTGAGGATGCACACGCATCTGTCAAAATGCCTGACAGGGCAGGCCATTACGCTAATGCATTAGCTTAAAGCTTAAAATAAAGAATTCTCATGTTTTGGGCAGCTTGGATCACGTAACTCTCCTGCAGCATCTCATTCTGTTTCCACCACTATTTTTAGATGCATTTTGTCCATAGAAATGCGTAATTCAGTGCTGTAATTTGACGCGACCCTCTGAAGTTGGACGTGCACGGTGGGCAGACCCGACTAATCGATAATGAGAATCGTTGTCGATGATTTTCATAATCGATAATAATCTATTTTATCCATTAGTTGTTGCAGCCCTAAACCAACCCTTAGTGGAATCATCTCCAATAAAAAGACAACATAACCATTCCTGAACTAAAATAATCCAAGAAAAGTTTGTTGCTTCATCAGCAGCTCAGAGATGAGAAATGCTGAGGGAGTCCATCGGGGATGTGGACCAGCGGAACACGGTCCTGTGGTTAATGAGAGCCCGGCTCAGCCTGTTTGTTTCACAGGAATGTGACATGGGTGACCAAATTAGCTGCCTGATCTGCCCGGAGATTACAGTGTTTGTGTGTAAACAGTGAGGCCCACACACAGGCTCAGTGCTAGTGCTGAGTCCCGCCGGACCCTCGACTCCCGACGCTTAGGTTGCTTACTGCAGCAATGCCCAATACCGTCGTGCAATTCATCATTCTGCATTGCAACACGAGGCAGAAGGTTGGAGTCACATCATTGTGCGAGATGGCTGAGGGAGGACATTGTTTTTATTTCCAGTGAGTGGTGAGGACAGTCCAAACTAGTTCAGGGTACTACAGAGTTTCCTGCCATTGTTTTGCTTTGAAAATTCTGTCAGCCCTGTTGTATTTATAGTCTTTTCATCAGTGTGAGGAGTTTCAGGAAATGCTGTTAAATTAGGTCAAGAAAAAAAGGCTCTTCAGAGTATGGATATAAGCAAAGCATAATGCTTTGGCTTGTTTTTTTTTGTGCAAAAATGTGCTTAGGGTTAAGTAGTAGGACTCTAACTTTGTTTTGCATGTTATAGTATTGAAATGTGTCTCTAGTAAAGGTGGTTGCATTACAGCTGTGAATTGAACTGATATTTGAGCACATGGCACACTAGCTCACTTCTAAGAAGCTAAATGGATTTTCGTGAATGTCTTAATTGATTTTTCTCTTCTCTCCTGGGAATCTTCTCATAGCACAGAGTCTGTTTTACCTCTATATAGTCAGAGATACTGTTTCCTTAGTGAACGTTCCTTTCAACCCTGGTTCATTGGTGAAACATGCCCCTAATTTTTTTCAATAATGAACCTGTACATACAATTCACTGCAGTTTCCAGCCGAATGAACACTAGTGGCAGTAAAACACCAACAACTTTTATTCCTTTTCACACAGATTATGATTACAGAGGCAGATTATCAATTAATAAAGACTTATTTTTAATAAGTTTTCTTGCACAATACTATGTTATGAGCTCGAAACACTTTTACCATAGTGCATTTGCAAACTAATACATTTTGATGTTTGCATCACATAACCAACTCCATATTTTTGGCTTTTCTGAGGTAGTAAACTTGCTCGGTAGCGCACCTGGTAAAGCACTGCACTTGTGATGTGAAGTGCTCGGTACGAGTCCGTCAAACACAAGTCACGATAAAAGAGCTTAAAGACTTGTAGAAGCAAGATAAAATGATTGCTTGAGCAAATGTTTTTAACTCATTTGCTTTTGTTAACACTGTCAGTATCGGCTTGGGGTCGGGTTTAGTTATGCTATTTTTAAAATGCGATAGAGCATTAACCTTTTAGCGTATTTCATTTTTGAGAACTGAACACACTTTTAGTGTTGAGAAACATTCAAGATTATTGTACAGAAATGTCATGATAGGCATGTTTTTCCATTGAACCTACATTGGTTCTTTTATGGCTAGTTTTTAGCTATATAAGGGTTTGCTATGTATAGTGTGAACTTCAGTTGAGCTTAAGAAACGCTCAAGTAGAGGTCGACCAATTGATCGGCCGGCCGATTAATTGGCCGATTTTTGGCATTTTTTAGTTAATCGGCATCGGCCGATTGTGCTGCAAATTAGGCCGATTTATAGGCAGGCGCATCTATGGGCAGCTAAGCGTTGTTGCGGAACGCCGGAGAATCTCTCTCTGGCTGCGTGAGAGACAGAGCAGCTCACACTCTGCAGCCGCTTCTTGTTCACACACAGTTTCAGCAAATGATGGCAGGGCAAAACAAACCGTTTCGAAAGCGTAATTACGGTTTACCCTACTAGAATTGATGCCGGAAAGTTATCATATTCATAAGTGCAACAAGTCATTTGCTTGTGAAAGTAGAAACACGTGCAGTTCAGACGAAACTTCTGGGCTGATTGTAACGTGCACGTTAACTTTCCTCGTGAAATGTGTGTGTAGGTCCGACAATAGCATCCACGATGTCATCGCTCGTGGCCAGTGCACTCTTAAGCAGTTGTGAGCAGCAGGCTATATAATATGTGTGAACTCTTTATTTTTGTTATCACTTGGCCATTTGACTTATAGCAGTGTCCAGTGTTTCCCATACAATGAGTTACTTCGTTGAATAAACTGATCACTGCACGTTTCAAAATTAAAATGCAGCGCGGGTGTTTTTATATGAATGTATCTTTAAAAAGAACCGACCATCTTCAGAAAAGCTTTGGTGTCATTTTCATTTCGTCTTTCCTGTAATGCCTGATAAAGTAGCGTTTGTGAGCGCAGTGCTTATTAGAGTACAGCCATTACCGAGGAAACCGCTATATCTCTTCCCGCTCCAACAGCGCCTCCTGCTGGCGTAGAATGAATTTGCATTTGCAAGTCTGTGGGAAACGCTGGTGTCTGTCAGCAAACATAAACAAAAAGCATGCTTCAGAACTGTTTTGAGAAGGTGCTTAAGTTTTGAGCCATGTATTATTACTCTGAATTAGGCTACTACTACTATTAATATCTTGTACCCTGCAATAATCATTTACTCAAACTCACTTTTATGAAATGAAGAAAAAAATAAACAAAGAAAGAAAATCGGCCAAAAAAATCGGCATCATATATCGGCCAATCGGCTGCCCTGATTTCTAAATATCGGCATCGGCCAGTGAAAAACCCATATCGATCGACCTCTATGCTCAAGTGTGCTCATTTCACTCCAGGCTCTGTTGTAATCGTATCCCAGTATGGTTGTAGTTTTTTTAAAACACATGAACTCTCTAAACCCATAACTTGTCAGTTGCATTAAGAGAGTCATCCGGTAAGTAGCCATTCATCTAGCTTCACTAGTGACTCGTATAAACATTATGTGCATGCAGCTGCGGTCTTGAAGCAAAGTATTTTAATTGTCAGACTGAGATGTTCTTAACGTGGAGTCTGCGCTCAGGATTGCGTTTCCCTCCAATATGCCCTTATTAGGAGAAACTGCTGAGGACTGTGGGTGACGGTGCTAAACTCTGAGAACGTTAGCCCCCTAAAACCACATCGAAATGTTAAATATGCTTTGAGATTCTCGTTCCGCTGAGGGCTTTGTCACAACACCTAGAGAAAACTAACTTAACAGAGTAAAGCAGAGTTTGTTTCAGACACAGATTTTACATCGTACATCAAGCGACCCCACATTTATCTTGTTTTTTTTTAGACCTCTGATCATCTGAGATCCGCTGGAGTTCACCGTTTGCTTTAGACAGAAGGGGCTGCCGTTTGCCAGGTGTTGAATATGAAATGCGTCTGTTTTATAGCCCTCAGGTGTTGCTGAGCTGGAAGATTCACATAGGTGTGTTTTAACAGAGGACATGGCACGTCTGGGCACATATGTGCTGTAAAATAAGAGCAGCTACCTGAAAATGGAGCAGCTTTGCTATTGTGCCACTTACGTTTGCAATAAAACAGTTGTTGTGACCCAAAACATTGCTGTCACTCCTAAAAACTTGTCCTTCTGGCTGTTTTTGTGTTTTAATCTGCCCTCATCAACAAATGGGAAACTGTTGAGCTTTGCATCATGGCCTGTTAGTATTTTCTTGTAAATCATTTTCCAATAGCCTTTGTTTTATACAACTTTGAAAAATCATTTTTGACAGTGTAGTTCATATGGCTCATGGGCTGTATTTCAAGTCTCCGAAAGTTAAGCTTTGTGTGAGAAACAAACTGAAACTTAAAATAATGGTTTACCCAACAATGAAAGTGTTGTCACTCCAAATCTGTATGCATCCATGATGTTTTTCTGAATAAAGAACTTTACGCAGCTCTTTCCATACATCGACAGGCTCCAGAAACTACCGTTTTTCGCTGAACTGTCGCTTTAAGATGGACAGTGGTTATAGAGGACCTCATTCACTGATCCTTGTTTTAACTGGAACATAGAGCCATTAAAAATCTTTTATTAAACAAGGAATCTGTTTTCATTCTGTATTTGACTGTAAAATAGTTATTATGCAGTTTGATTCCTTACAATGCAGGACAAACTGGCAAGTGAGCAAGAGAACATTTTTAGTTTTATTACAGTTCTAAAAAAAAGCTGAGCATAGCAAGACAATGAAAGGATATGAGATTTGATGTGTTTTGGAATAAAAACCACAATAACGTGAAATGCATGAATGGCGAGCTTGGCAAACGTAAACTCTTTGTTTCCGATAAGCCATTGATTCACTGCCTATAAACATGTTTACTAAGTCGTTATGATGGATTTGGCCTTGGCCTGGGCCTTTGCTGTAATTCACAGGGCCTGTGACTGTATTTTTATGCGTGGGCCCCTTGTCCCCGCAGGGCAGATGTGTGAGGACCTCAGCGGGACGACATTCCCCCTGATGACAGTCCTGCTTCTAGCTATTTGCTCTTCCTGTTTTTCTTTTCTTTTCTTTTTTTTTTTCATGCATTGCCTCATATTTTCCTCTCTTACCTGAAGAAGTCTAAAAGACTCCCACCCCCAACCCAAGCGAGTCCAAAGACCTAAATTAACTGCTTTCTAACTTTAACACACACAGCTCAAATTATTTGTGCGCTTGTGGCTACTGGCACTTTTACAGGAATTTATGCTACAGTTTTGGGTTTGTTCTTGAATGGCCTTCTGGATAAAATAATATGAAATTAGTAATCCGATACATCTAGGTTTCTATCATGATTTGTGCTGGAACAAAGGGATAATGTGTGCTAAAAGTGATAATGTGGGATAATGTCCCGTGTGTTTTCGGGGCTGTGCACGAAGTGACGTGAGACTCTTTGTTGTTGTGTCTTCTGTTTTTATGCTGCTGGTGTCTCGTTACCCAGATTTCTTTCCCTCTGCAGCACTCACTCTGTAGTGAAACAGAAACACTGCTGCAGTTTATAACTGTGACACACTGTAATTGCCATATTTGGCATTCCCTGGAGTTTACTGGCAGCTTTTAATAAAGCTAGATCACTTAAAATGGCCATAAAAGGAATCAGGAAAAGACGGCACCTGTTTTACATCTCGAGTCTGCAAGAACGTCTGATAACAGCCCGGGCAGAAGTTGCGAGACGGTGGAGTGTGAATCTCTGGATCTTAACACTGAAAGAATCTCAGTCCAGTGCTTTAAAGAAACAGTTCACCCAACAAATTAAGCCATTATATGCTCGTTCTCATATCTCGTTCCAAACCAGTTTGACTTACTGTCTTGTTCAAGCTCCAAAATAGCAAGAAAGGACCACATACACAGGATGCATGCACAGAATTTCAAGTCTTCTGATTTTCAGATAAAAAAAAAAAAAAGTTTTATGACCTCATGTTAATTGAGACTAAATGAGATCATAGTTAACATTCTTAAAAAAAAACAAGTGACACCAGACCAGGGCTCTACAGTGCGACCATTTCAGTCGCATTTGCGACTGAAAACTACTGCGTGCGACTATAAAGCATTTTTTAGGAGCACCAGTGCGACTGACCCGATCATCATCATATTTGTGATTGTGCTCAGGGGAGCTTCAAATGTGTCTACGTGTTTCTGCAGCGTTGAGTAATGTATCACAGACATACCTCATGAATCCTTTCATAAGCAAAGTGAGAGATTCATTGAGTTAGAGGAGTCAAATATCACCTCGTAATGGGAAGGCTACTTTTTGATAACATTACTTTTAATTGTTTAGAAGGTGCTCCTAAAATTTTGAACGTGCTCCTAAATTTTTAAAGTTAGGAGCACAAGTGCTCCTAAAAAGAAAAGAAAGCGTAGAGCCCTGCCAGAGGATCATTTAAAATAAACAAATGTAGTCAGAAAGCTGGTTTTAAAATTGCGAAAACTTCAAAGCGACTTATACATACATAACATATACACTTTTCTTTTTACACTTTATACTCTTTATACACTTTTCTTTGTCCAGTCAAAATTGCAAAATATTACAATTTAAAGTAACCGATTTCTATGTGAATATATATTAAAATGTAATTTATTTCTTAGATCAAAGCTGAATTTTACATGATCCTTCAGAAATCATGAAAATATGCCGATTTGCTGCTCAAGAAACATTTCTGATTATTATCAATGTTGAAAACAGTTGTGCTGCTTCATATTTCTGTGAAACTGTGATACATTTTTATTTTTCAGGATTCAGGTTTTTTTTAAACGTACTAACCCCAAACTTTTGAATGGTTTTGTACACGTTGATCTGTGTGAAGTACCCATGTATCATGAGTCTGTGCAGTCCTGAGCCACTGAGGTCATTGAACAGCACTCTGACAGTGTTCTTATTGTTGATGTGGGACCGTAATGGATCTGCTGTCATTAGACCAGCTGCTGGGGGTCCAATGTGGGTCCAGTACAGCTTTAATGTGTGACGTGACCAGCCTCTCAAAGCACACCAGGGTGACAGGCGTAAATAAAGGCATGTTTCCAGTGACGTGTTTGGCACGGGCTGATGGTGGCAGGCCTGGAGCATCGGAACAATGGCATCAGCACTACAGTAATGATTAAGGCTGGTCCCCGCACTGATTTAATGATATGAGAACTGTATCAGTGACGTACGTGTTTACTCAGAAACTGTTGCTCTAGAACAAGCTACTTCAGCAGAAACGGCAGGAAGTGAGGTTAAATGACAAAGATCACAATATATATTTTACTCATTCCTAGATATATGAAATCTGAGCCATTGCTGTCTCTGTCTGACCAAAATTAATCTGGACTTTTGTCGCCGTTAACTTGTCATCTGTTGTCCCACACAGCCAAGTACACTACCGCAAGGGACGGTCAACATGAACCTGTGCACTGATGTGATCGACGCTGAGGCCAGGACCGGACAGAAGAACGCTCTGTGCATCATCACCCCGGAGCAGGAGTACTACATACGAGGAGACAACAAGGAGATCATCAATGGGTATGTGGCGTGTTCAGGGCGTCAGTCTCCCCACCGATGGGACACGAGATGAGCTTGACCTCTTCTGTCTTTTACCAGGTGGAGTGAACAGCTAGTGGTTTATCCAAGAACCAACAAGCAAAATCAAAAGAAGAAACGCAAAGTGGAACCAGCAACCTCACAGGTACTTTATGACTGCAACCTGTGCTCTGAAATCAGTTTTATTTGTTCCAAATTCCGATTTCTGTGTTCCCAAATTCAAACGGAATTTTTTGTTTTCCCAAATTCCACGATTTCAGTTTTTAAGTTTCTGGACTGTGGTTTTATTGCATTTTAATAATCAAAAATGATGTCTAATCAGTAGAATTCACAAATTTTTATCTGTGCCTGTGTTTTATTATTTAATGCAATATTATTATCAAAAACTATGTAAATCAAATGAATGCATAAACAATTTAATTATTCTTTTAAGATGTTAACAAATTAAATCAATTCCTTTCGGTTTAGCAAAGAAAGGGATGCACAACAGGTTAACTGTTAGGGGGGACCTATTATGCCCCTTTTTACAAGATGTAAAATATGTCTCTGATGTCACCAGAGTGTGTATGTGAAGTTTTAGCTCAAAATACCCCACAGTTCATTTTTTATAGCTTGTTTAAGTTGCAACTTTTAGGGTATGAGCCAAAACGCGCCGTTTTTGTCATTGTCCCTTTAAATGCAAATTAGCTGGTGCTCCCGCCCCCTTTTCAGAAGAGGGCGGAGCTTCAGAGTCTGGCACACCAGCAACAATAACACAATCTCGTGCACTGAAACTGTCAGAAACTCTCAAGCGATCAACTCACATTGCTTTCATATGCATTTTTTAACTACCACATTCCTGTTTACGATCGTTCTGGTAGCACGTGAAGGCAGCATCAGTGATAAGAGGCAGAGACGATGGTAGCTTTAGCAACATTAGCCTTACAGAGTGCCAAGAAGCTCTTTCAGAAAGGCAATTTGAAAACAAAATATGACGCGCTTGCTTTGTCTGGATGACGTTCGAGCACGAAGCGTTGGTATTGATCCCTCTTTCAGAATCAGACATGTAAAATGATTGGCATGAATTTATCCATTTTTTTTTTCCGGGATATTTCCTTCGAAAATGAAACTTAACCACAGTGTCTTTAGCGGCTCAGATGGAGGGAGTCTATGGAGCTCCTATGTTCATTGGTGCATCCCAAAATGCAACACTTGTAATGCCTATTTGGCACTGACATTGTATGTCTACAGTAATGGTGGACTGCTGCTACTCAATCAGGCCTGTGTCTATGCTAATAGGGCAGAGAGCGTCACAAATGGGTGGGACCTTTTCCCTATGGTGACGTGTACCTAGGGAGAAATCTGGAATCGCTTGTTCTGAGAGACTGTTTATGATTTATTGGGATTATAAAAAAATGAGTAGGTGGATTTTTACCATTACAGGCTGGTTGTTTTCACACACTGCAGTCACACAACTGTGTTAAAGTGATTTTTTGCATAATAGGTCCCCTTTGAATTAAAGCATAGACGAACAATTTTGATATTGTGGGATATTCCTTACAAAATGCTGTTTTAATAAATATTATTTCATTATTTCAAATTATTATTTCATTTACGTTTATGCCTTTAGCATAAATGTAAATAACAATATTGTTTTAAATAAAAAAAATCTTTAAATGATTATGATTACATGTACAGCCCTACTTTTGATTTATTCATTTAAAATGTGCCATATTCCGTGACATTCAGCGTTATACAGTAAATTCAGCGATTAGTGAAACAATGGGTGTTATGTGCTTGATTTCAGGAACCAGGCCCAGCAAAGGTAGCGGTGACCGGCTCGGGCATCCCAGAAGCAGAGAAGACTCCCGACTCCAGTTCCATCATATGGCAGGAGGAGCTGCAAAGCAGAGAGGCGGACATGTCCCAGACGTGGTCCTCCAGCGAGATGCCGCCTCTTGGCTCACCACTGCCCTCTGCAGGTGTGGCAGACATTCGGCTGTTGATTTAACACGCTAATTTGGTGCGATTAATTGTGGAAGAAATAATGCTTTAAAATGATTAAGACATTTAACGCGGCTGCCCAGTCCAGACCTGTCCGTCAAATTTCTCAGCCCATCATAAACATAATTTAATTAATTAGATGAATTCAAATACACATTAGTTTGGCTAAAACCCTTCATGAAGTCACTCTTCTCCATTGCACTCTATAGGTGAGGGGTCGATGGTGAGCCGGTGCTCGGATCAGAGCTCAGTGAACGGTGACGAGGTGGACCGAAGCGGGCTCTCCTTCCACTCGGCTGTTTCCCAGCCCTCTCATGACCCCCTGTCGCCCACGGGCAGCTCGTCCAGCCGGCACAGTGCAGAGATGGGGGGCGTCCCGCGCTGCCTGTCTCCTGCTCCTAGCGACCCCTTCCCATCAGGCAGCAGCCTGCTGTCCAACGGTTCCCACATCAGCGGCTCCATGAGTTCTCTGGACTCGGATGCCAGCGGCAGCACCGTCACCAGCACCGACAGCCACCCGGCCGAACCTCTCGGACGCACGCACCGTGCTCTGTCCCGTCGTGGAGACGCAGAAACCCGCAAGCCGGAGAAACGGAGCCGCCTGCGCAGTCCGGAAAGACAAGAGTCTGTGTTCAGCCCGGAGAGAAGGTGAGCGCAGGCCGTTCCCTCACACACTTGCACTCTGCATCTCCTTTTAAGGCATGCTGATTACACTCGGTGTATAACAGGGATAAAACCACATGTGCCTTATTAGGCCAGAAAGTGTTTTGCAACATGCTTTTGTCATGGAATAATGGAGATCATTAGATAGGCGCCCTGCCGTAAACAGTCAGTAAACATCACTGCTTCCCCAATTCTATTTTATTTTTGATATTTTGTTATACTGTCCAAAGGAATAACATAACCCAGATTCTGTGTTTTTCTTTTTAATGGTTTAATTTAATTTTAATAATCGAAAAGCATGTGTCATCTATTGAATTCATACAATTTAATAATTTATTACAATTTTAACAATAACAGGGACCTTTGACATAACACATATAATAACACTTATAATTTTCCCACCCCAGCATTTATAATAAATGTAATTAAATTATATTAAATGATAATAAATATAAATAAATAGCTTAAATTGTGCTGAAAACTGTAATCTAAATAATTAAATAAATTAGTTAAAACTATCCAAGTTACAGTTATCAGTACAATCTCTTATTTAAAAAAACTAAAACAGAAGACCCTCACATCTGGGATTTGCAGGGTTATTTTAGTTAACCAAACCTATAAAAAAATGTAACCGAAATAAAATATAAAAACCATTTACACAATTTAGTTTAACTTGATGTACTAGAATAACTAAAACTGAATTAAAAATGTAGACATAAACCAAAAGTGCTAAAAATAAACAACAAAACTACTAAAATTTTAACAAAAATTAAAATGAAAACGTAAAATATAAATATAAAAACTGATTCAAGCTATTTATAAATCCATTATAGCATCTCACTGACACACTGGGGATTTGTTCAGTCACCATTATCTAGCATTCCACATTATTTTCTTGTTAATAAATTGTAAAAAGAGACATTTCATTAATCAAATGAACGGAGGAAGGTCTCTGAGTCCTGAGCCTGTATTCAGCTGAAATCTATAAGCTTATATTTGTTTGCATTTACTACTGAATTAACAGGATAAATGCTGCTGTTTTTAAGGAGCTCCCATCAACCCTCTGAGGTCAAAGCCCTCGAGAGCGCCGTCTCAAACAACATCTCTGACGTACTTTTCCTGACAAGCATAGATGAGCAGCACTGAAGAATTCATAGAGAAAGAACAGAACGCTCTCTACTCTGGTTTAATTTGGGTTTATGGGAATTGTGCCACTTTGTATCTAGTAGCCATTGAGGCTGTGAGCAGTCATGTGACACAAATACCTCACTGACTGGCTTTCTTGTTTCCTTTTAAGGAGGCTGACAATGCAGTGCAGAACCCAAATAAGGGCAAAATTTGAAAAAAATAATTTAATATTTTCAGACATGGTTTTGTGAACTGAAGTCCTGACTGTATGTCGGGGAATGTTCGTGTGTTTGAGGTCATCAAAACCAGGAGACACATTTAACTCCTTCCCGAGGAAGATAAAAGTTTTACCAATCGATACCTTCATCAAGGATGCAGTAAACTGATCAACAGTGACAGTTAAGACATTTATAATGTTACAACAGATTTCTATTTCAAATAAATGCTGTTTTTCTGATCTTTCTATTCATCAGAGCATCCTGAAAAATAAAATGTGTCACGGTTTCCACTTTCCACAAAAATGTGAAGCAGCACAACTGGTTTCAACATTGATAATGATCAGAAATTTCTTGAGCAGCAAATCAGCATATTAGAATGATTTCTGAAGATCATGTGACACTGAAGACTGGAGCAATGATGATGGAAATTCAGCTTTGATAACAGGAATAAATTCAATTGATCATATATTCATAATATAAGACCGCTATTTTAAATTGTAGTAATAATTCACTTTTTACTGTATTATTGCTCAAATAAATGCAGCCTTGATAATCAAAAGATAAAAAATGATAAAAAAATCTTACTGACCCCAAACTTTTAAACAGTAGTTTATAATATATTTTAAAATTTAAAATTAAACTTGTTTTTATATTCATAATGTTAGTTGTTTTGCTCTTGAAGACACTCCCTTAAAGTAAAAATTGAATATAAATATTAACCAATTAAATTAGAATAATGCCATATAGTGTTTCTTTGATTTAGTAAACATTTTATTCGTTTTATTTTTTCTTTTTCAGATAATTAAAGTAAAAAGTAATTTATAAAATAAAGTGCAAAGAACAAAAATGACAGGATAAGAGAATAATGCAGTAAACATTATTGAAATAAAAAAGTAAAAATATGCAATAAAACTATTACTGCCGTAGACTTGAGATTTCTAATAGACACTGAGCAGCAGGCCTGTAATTAAAATGAGCTGTACATTTTACTGAATTTACACTGTAAGACGTGATGTTTTGATATCTTGGTGCACATTTTTTTGGTTCCTCCAGTTCACCTTCACTGATGATCTCCATACGAGCATTGAGAGAGCAGAGGTCTGTCAGTCAGACAGCATGTGTGAAAGGATTGCTTGAATTGAGAGGCAAATTAAGCCGGAAACTGCAGAATCTACACTGCACTGTAATGTCTCTGTTAAGATCTCTTTCTGTTTCTGCATTCTTAGTGGGCGCTCGAATGTGATTGAGAAGCTGGAGGCGTTGGAGCTGGAGCATGCTGAGAGAATGGAGGTGGAGGAGAGATGCAGTGGAGTCCGGCAGGGCCGCAGTGAAATGAGACGATTCCAGCGGGAGGTAATGTATACTTACCCAAACCCCCAGTGTTCATATTCACAGACACATGATGGTTTTACAGCCGGCACTGTCATCATGCACTTCCTGGAGACGCCGTCTCCTCACTCACGCGAGCTCTCGATGTGAATGTGGCGCAAACTTGGAATCCCTAGAAACTCGGCATTTAAAGTTGTATAATCGTCTTAAAGGGCTAGTTCACCCAAAAATGATCATTCAGTCATCATTTACTCACTTGTGTTGTTCCAAACTTGTATGAGTTTCTTTCTTCTGTTGAACAATAATTAAGATATTTTGAAGAATATTGGTAACTAAACAGTTTTCAGTAGCCATTGACTTCCATATTATGGGAAAAAATATTCTTCTAAATATCAGAATCAGAATCAGAAGAGCTTTATTACCAAGTATGTTTTCCTGAAGACCCGGTTCACATCCTCTACACAGACCTTAAGCACAGGTTGAATGATGGGGGAGGGAGGGAGGGGGGTTGCAGGGGTGGTAGGTGAATGTGTGAAGTGCAGATCAGAGCAGATGGGGGGGGGTAGACTATCCTTTTCAAATCTGCAGTAAAACACATTCAGATCGTCAGCCAGTTGTTGATTCTCCGCAATCATCTTGTGTTTCGGAGAAGAAAGACGCTTATACAGGTTTGGAATGACATGAGGGTGAGTAAATGATGACAGAATTTTTGTGAACTATCCCTTTAAAGCAAAACAGAAAAGATGACCTAATGATTTTTTTTTTTTTTTAGAAAACGTTCAGCTGTTTTTTGGCTCTTGCACGCATGACCTTTTGTTTTAGTTAATTTCCAGTTTCCATTATGTGCTCAGATTCCCCTGACAGTTTCTTAACTTTCTCAGTCTTGTGCCTTGGGCCGAATAAATTTCTTTAACAAAAAATGTATAGTTGCCATGTCTCTTTTTTGTCATGGTTTATAGAGCTGCTGCATCTTGTCGGGTCTGTGTTTTGTTTGTTTTTTTAAAATAATTTTTCGTTTCCCTTCAATTTTTTTTGTATTTCATTTAGGGCTGGGAGATATGGCCCCCCCAAAAAAATTTTCCCCCAGAAAATTAGACAGATTCAAGGTTCCGTATGTAATTAATTTTTTTTGTTCTGTACTAAAGCATAAAATTACCATAATATGTTTGCACATATTTAGGAGACATGCTTAGTTCACCTACTTGTTTCTCTGAAAAACAATGCTACTGCCAGTTATTGTACATTTAAATGTGCGTTCCTTGTTGGAATGTCTGTTTTTGTTTTGGTCTATGTGACTCCGCCCACTGCCATTTTACTGAATATGTATACAGTCATGGAAGCGAGTAAACAAACTGGTTTAGAGATAGCAGATTCTACCCAACCTGAAAAAAAAACTCTGCATCCATCTAAAAATCTCTATGACCAGAGGCATATTAAACCACAAATAAATCAACTCATCAGCTTACAGAGTAAGGCTCGTTGCCTTTAAGTGTCAACTGAGCTTGTTTCTATTGCTTGTCCTCAATCTGGCAACCCGCATGTTTTGAATACCCCCAGTATTTTGAATTTGGACTGCAGTACCCATTTCAACCACTAGCTGTCAATATTACATACTACACCAGGGTTCCCCAAATCTTACCCTGGAGTGCCAATGCGCTGCAGAGTTTAGCTCCAACCCTGATCAAACTTGCTTACCTGTGATTTTCTAATGATCCTGAAGACATTGATTAGCATGCTCAGGTGTGTTTGATTAGGGTTAGAGCTAAACTCTGAAGGAAAGTGGATCTCATGGGCCAGATTTGAGGATCCCTGTACTACACCATTAAATAGTCAACTTAAAGGGATAGTTCACCCAAAAATGAAAATTCTATCATTAATTACTCACCCTCATGTCGTTCCAAACCCATAAGACCTCATCTTCAGAACACAAATTAAGATATTTTTGATGCATCCCGTGAGTTCTTTGACCCTCCCATAGACAGCAAGTGTCCTTACACGATCAAGGTCCAGAAACGTAGCAAGGACATCGGTAAAATAATCCATGTGACATCAGGGGTTCAACTGTAATTTTACGAAGCTATGAGAATACTTTTTGTGCGCAAAATTCCATCAAAAATATTTTAATTTGTGTTCTGAATATGAACGGAGGTCTTATGGGTTTGGAACGACATGAGGGTGAGTAATTGATGACAGATTTTTCATTTTTGGGTGAAC
>NW_015548217.1:1625964-1643128 GCF_001515605.1 Sinocyclocheilus anshuiensis | reverse complement strand
TTGAAGTTGAGCCACTGATGTCACATGGACTGTTTTACCGATGTCCTTGCTACGTTTCTGTCTGGGAACATTTCAGCTGGTGCTGGCTATGGGAGGGTCAGAGAGCTTTCAGATTCCATCAAAATATCTTAATTTGTTTTTTGACGATGAACGGAGGTCTTATGGGTTTGGAACGACATGAGGGTGAGTAATTGATGACAGATTTTTCATTTTTGGGTGAACTATCCCTTTAAAAATGTAATTACAACATTTCGGCGCCGATAGCCTCGTGGTTAGTGTGTCGACATATACAGTGCAACTGCGCTCAAGGCGACCCGAGTTCGATTCCCGTCTCGAGGTCCTGTGCCGATCCCCCCCGCCTCTCTACCCAATACTTTCCTGTCATCTCTCCACTGTCCTGTCTGAATAATAAAGGAATAAGAAGCCCAAATGTAACACTCCAAAGAGAAAGGAAAACTTGAAATCGCATCATATGACCCCTTTAAAAAAAAGTAACTACAACATGATTCAAGTAACATTTTCTTTATTAACCATCTGCTTAAAGAAAGTTTTATTCCAAGTGCAGCATGCATGAAGTATATGGTAAATGGTGCAAGGTGTTAAATGTAAAACAAATGACTTGTTAAATATCTTTTCAGAAAATATGCATGAAATATGAAGTACAAACCTCTCTTAAACATCTCTGTTCAGAAATAATATAAAATAAGGCAAAATGGTGACATTCAGTTTTAAAGGTCAAATCAAAAAGTCAAGACAATTCAAATTTAAAGCAACTGACAATATTACAGCAGTAGTAGGCAATTATTAACAGTAAATGAAAATGGCAGCAGCTTTCAGCCTATCAGCATCATGCAAACATCAAATATCAAGTTGGCAGTAATAGTTCAGCACAGGTTTCTGCTTTTCCAGTGTTTTTCTATGTAAACATGCACTTGATAGGCGTGATTTACCATTGCACTCGCTTCTTTTGCAGTGGCTCGCACATGAAACAGCTCTAAAAACGCAAGTTAAAAGAAGTTAAACTTTCGTCTCATAACTTTGCGTTTTTATCTTAACTGTTACTGTATTGTCAGCGTGTTTAATTGTAGCATTTGGTAATATTTTTATTCAAAACTGTGATTGCTCGATTTAAAAAAAAAAAAGAAAGAAAGAAAAATGCCAAAACATTACATTCCAATTAATCGAATGTACTTGTCCAGCCCTAATTTCATCCTGATCCTGTCTATCCAGACTTATTTTATACACACGCACACACATGCCTACTAGTTGTGCTAGTATAAGTTCACTTTCCTTTGTGTCTGTTTCCACTTACACCGGTTCAGTGCAAGGAATGGTGGTTTCTCAACAATGTGAGCAATCTTGTTTTTATGACATTCTTTACTGATGGTATCGTCCATTTGCTGCGTAGGGTTTTACGTGTGTGTGATCATTGAAGGAGCACAAACTGCATTTGTTTCGCAAGCCAAAGTGCTCTGAAAAATAACAAGGATTATTGTTGCAAGCAGACGCATATGTCAGTGTAACCAAGGCTCAAGTTGAATCTAAAATGAGGCTGAGAGCTTCTCAGGCTGAAGATTGTTATTGTTTGTGCTGCTTTCAAGGTCAGTCCAGGGTTTTGATGTGTTCCTGGTGTTTTCTGCCTCATTCCGAAGGCAATTGAACTGTTTATGAAGCCTCTCTGCTGTGGAGGTCAGTGATCCTCAGTGTCTGTCAAGTATTGATATTATTCTACAGCAGATGGACCTAATTACGCAACTCTATCCAAGCAAACTGCTCAGACATCAGGCAAAACATCTTCAGAGAATGGATAAACAAGTCCACAAACTCTTGAATGAAACTTTAACATTTGATGTAACCCTTTAATAAATAATTTTATAAGTAAGGCAATCTGCATGGATGCATTTATCACTCATTGTCCTTCATTCGAGACTGTCTGGTGTTGGGCAATGTTGGTTATATATTGGAAATTTTATAATGCATGCTTTATGCATACCTGTATTCTGCGCATTAAATAATCTTCTGTTTCTTTCACACATTCAGGAGCAGAAGATGGACCCAGCCCAGGGTTTAGACTTCCATCACTCCACCCTGCCGCCTCTGAGACGAGCCAAATCACTGGACCGCAGGACCACCGAATCAGTCATGACAGTAAGACAGATCCATCTCTCTGTTTTCTCTCAGCATCACTCCGCACAGATCCTGGACAGTCATAAGGCATTTCCATTATAATCAGCGAACATTGTGTGTGAACCGCTGCCAAATTCTCCACACTGGCTCTGTTGTTCTCTGAGGTTCAAAGGTTAAAGAGAGCAGCAGCTGGATTTGGCATGATTTGAAGGAAAAGATGGACTACTGTTTTGGAATATATTAGTCAGCATGATATAAAGAACATCTCGATTTACACAGACTTTAGCATTAGATGGAGATCACTGCTGTCCAAAAATCAATCATTGCTGATTTTTAATGCATTGTACAGGCTACAGTGATGTCATCCGGTGTCCTTTTTTAATGGACATCTTTATTATTTTAAATAACATAACTGCTTCATTCTTTGTTTATAAATTGCAAAAAAAACTTGTCAAATTCATGTGGTGTGAGCAACAAGCAGAAAGAATTTAAATATCGCATAATTGGACCTTACAAAGCAAAGTTGAGGTTGTAAAATGTCATTTGGTGTGACTCTCAAAGATGTCAGTTATAGTTATGATTTAATACTTCATGATATTTGGGGGAAAAAAAAAGTTTTACCTTGAAAAAATGTATCTTGAGTACTGATTCTAAAGTGTTTTAATGAGTTTAGTATAGTTAACTAAAACTAAAACCATAAAAATAATTACTTTACGTGAGGTAAAATAAACTTTAACTAAAATATAATAAAATTATAACTGGAATAACAATAACTACAAATTTATATAGACATAGTAATAATAAAAATGACTATAACTAAAATGGAAAGTAGGGATGTAACGATTCACTAAACTCACGATTCGATTCATGATTATTATAATTTTTTTTAACAAAATTAGCAGAGCTGAATGAGATGCAGATTCACTCTCTGCCAGCAGGTGGCGCTTAAAGCGTTTCCTTGGTTTCCGCTGTAAACAAAGCAGCGCTGAACTTATGAACTTTAATATGCGTTATACAGAGGCAAGATGAATAGAAAAAATACCATCTAAACTTTTCTAAAGACAGTAAGTTCCCCTCAGACATGCATTCATATAAACTCCTACCCCTAAATGAATCTCGATTTGTTTAGCATCTCAACCGATTTGAATCGTCACATATTTGAATCGATTTTCAACCAGCTCGCAGTTAATCGTTACATCCCTAATGGAAAGTATAAAAAAATACTTCTAAATATTAATAAAAACTATAATTGTATAAACTATAATTTAAAGTGTATAAACTATAATAAAAATTAAAAGGAAAATATAAAAAATTCAAGATATTAATAAAAACTATAATAGTATTTAGATAACTAAAACTTAACATGAAAATGGAAAATACAAAAATAAGCACTAATTCAAAATTTTAATAAAAAGTATAATAGTATATACATTTCTAAAACTTTCAAATTAACATGAAAACAGACAAAAATTAAAATAAAAAATTCTAAATGAAAATGGAAAATATAAAAATAACAATTACTTCAAAATATTAATTAAAAGCAATAATACTATATCAGTAATACTAAAATAACACTGATGAACAAGTGTTAAACTATTTATTTATTTTTTAAATAGATTTTTCCTTGATCGTGGACACTCTCATTTGTCTTTGACCCTTAAAACTTACTGCTGGTATCTCCACTCAGACTAATCCTGGTCGCCCTCTTGTTTCTCTGTGCTATTTGTGTACTTCATTGTTGTAAGTCCTCGGATGTCCTATTCCTCGGTGTGTCGCGTGTTCCTCTCTCCTGCCCAGGTCATCTCCAGCTCGTCCTGCATCCAGCCGCGTGTTCCTGTCCTCTCACGTCCGTGTGCGCAGTCTCACCATGTTATACATGTTGCTCTCTTTTCAGTCTGTGTGTATGGAGAGCAGTCCTTATCTGTGTGTGTTTGATGAGCCTGTGTGTAGCTCTGTCCAGCACTCTTAACACACAAATGCCTGTTGTGTTGCTCCTCAGCGAGCTGTGAAGTACAGATGCTCTGAACTGGCATGTGGAGTGTGTTTCTCCTGTCTGTCAAAAAGACAAAACGGTGGGTGAAATAAGTATTGAACACGTCACCATTTTTCTCAGTAAATATATTTCTAAAGGTGCTGTTGACATGACATTTTCACCAGATGTCGGTGACAACCAAAGTAATCCATACATGCAAAGAAAACAAAACAAATAGAAATTAAGTTATGTGTCAACAGCACCTTTAGAAATATATTTACTGAGAAAAATGGTGAAGTGTTCAATACTTATTTTACCCACTGTAAGTGACTATCAAGTCAAGTACTCCAGAAAAACACCCTGGTTTGCACCGTTTTCTCTCACCCAAGAGTGTCAAAGAGCAGAAAAGGCTTGTTGAAGTGTGTAGAAATGAGGCGTGGATGTGAGTAAATGCTCACGATCAGCAGCGGCTGTTCTTCACTCGGCACACCTGACATTCATTCGTTCAGCTCATCATGCATGAAGATCTGTGTGATCGCACACGATATGACACACCTAACTCCACTGCTTCTGTTTATTTACAACTGTTTCCCTCTTGGATTACAGCCAGACCTGCTGAACTTCAAGAAGGGTTGGATGGTGAAACTTGATGAACAGGGCCAGGTGAGCTTATGTTTCTCTGTAAACAATAAACAAAAATAATCTCTCACTGATTAGATCTCACAGTAGTGTATGGAAATTAAATACCGAACCCAAGTGCTGGGCAATGTTTCACAGCAGTGGGAAATACATAAATAAACATAAATAAAAGCATTGCAAATGTTGCTGAATTTAGTGCTTTTTAACTTGATAATTATATTTCCTAAACATGTGTTTTTAGAACTTTTTTTTTATATATATATATTAAAATCTTTCAGTATTATTATTTTTATTATATGTAGGTGTTATTGCTGTTTATTACTCTTTCATTATATTATTCATAATAATACCAATTATTATTAGTATTTATAATAATAATAATAATTTATATTAATTAAACTTATTTAATACTTATGTTATGTCATATTGTAATGTATAGTATTATATGGTGATGCATCGAAATTTTGTTTTCATTTAGCCAAAAACTAAAATTGTATTTAATAATAAAATAATATAATTTTGTTTAGTACTAAAAGTTTATTTAATAATAAATTAGTCAAATTTAATATAAAAAGTCAATGCTCAAATGCAAACCTTTAAATTGCTCATAAGGCAGGTTTTATAACATTTTAATGATGCATTAATTCGTTGTGGAAATATAGACATTTAAATGGTGTCTGTAATAACTTGTTTTAATCACAGATTTATTCAAACACATTAATAATGAAGACCGTAATATAAGGAATGGCTTTTTTAATGTAAAATTTCCGGCCTTCGGTTTTTGGTGGCTGAAATTTTGGTGCATCGCTAGTGTTGTATCATTTATTATTATATAATTTCCTCTAAGTCTTACATATTATCAACCTGTGGCTTAACAGCTTAAAAAATAAAGTTTAGCAATGAAATTGTCTTATTGACCTCTGTATTTGATGTTCAGCGTTTACAGAACACGTTCTTAGTGTTAAATGCATCATCTCTACTTACTGATCTGCTTTCTGACTTCTCGTTGATCAAAGTTGTTCAGCTCAAATGGCCCTGACTCAAAGCACTGATGCTTTTAAAGGGCATAGTACACTTTGATTGCACTGCAGCAATAGGTCAAAGTTGAAAGGATAGAGCCTCTCAACTTTATCACCATGGTCTTTAAAGAAGGATAAATGTCTTAAAAACAACCTGTCCGTACATCAGACACATGCAGGATCCTCCCGGACCAAGAGCTCTCTCTAACATTATCAATTTAATTTTTATCTGTATTATATTTGATCTATTCCAATATCTTATTTCATTTGCCATTTTATTATTTCTGTTTTAGTGGAAGAAGTATTGGTTTGTGCTGACAGATCACAGTCTACGATACTACAAAGATTCTATTGCTGAAGAGGTAGTTCACAATGCTGCAATAGCAGTTTGTTTTTCCAGATTTTTTCCCTCTAGATTTGCATTTAGCCTTATTGCTGTAATGATAACATTTCTCTCACTGAATCAGTGTTTTTTTTTATGTCAACAGGCGTCTGATCTGGATGGAGAGATTGATCTCAGTACATGCTATAATGTTACAGAATATCAAGCTCAACGGAACTATGGCTTCCAGATTCATGTAAGTGTGTCTAAAGCTTATTTTTATTTCATATTTTATGTAATGTTATTTTACTTTTTTTTTATTTTATGGACTTTTTATTTTTGTTGTATTTTATGCACTTTTTATTCAAATTTTGTTTTATGGATTTTTTTTTGTTTTATGTCGTTTTTATTTTATGGACTTTTTAATTTTATATTTTATTTTATAGACTGAGTTTATAGACTTTTTATTTATGTTGTACTTTATGGACTTTTTATTTTATATTTCATTTAGTTTCATGGATATTTTATTTTATGGGCCTTTTAAACTTTATTTTGTAACTTTTTTTAATCTTACAGACGTTTTATTTTATGTTTTATTTTTGGTTTTATTTTATTTTTGGACTTTTTTGTTTTATGGAGTTTTTATTTCATGGCCTTTTTTATTTTATATTTTATTTTGTTTTATGGACATTTTTATTTCATTTTATAGGCCTTATTATTTTATAGTTTGTTTTTTTATCTAATGGACTTTTTATTTTATATTTTATTTAATTATTTAATTATATTTTAGTGACTGTTTTATGGAGTTTATATTTCATGGACTTATTATTTTATAGAGATTTTAATATTATATTTTGTTTTGACTTTTTATTTTTGTTTTATTTTATGGATTTTTATATTTTCTTTATTTTTTCTTTAATTAGATTTGTCATGTTAATAAGTTTTTTTTAGTTGTACGTGGTTCTTGTAATGGATTGTCCAAGCACTGCAGGGACAGATAGTCCAGTTCTTGACCTGAATGTGTCTTTTTATTGTTTTCCAAGAGTTTGAAGAATTTATTAATCAGAAGATTCTTCTGATCTGTTTTTGCTCACACCAGACTCAAGAGGCGGTGCACACACTCTCCGCAATGACTGCAGGAATACGCCGCAACTGGATCCAAGCGGTTATGAAAAACGTCCGGCCGTCCACTGCACCAGATGTTGCTAGGTGTGTTACCATGCATGATGCAGTAGCACAAAAATATGTTTTTGTCTTTAAAATACTTATGTTTTGCATATAAAATGTTTTGAAACAGCCTGACAGATGAGCACGCTTCCTGCGGCCCGTTTGAGAGTCTCGCCCGGCCTGACATCACCCAGGACTCCCCGTCCTCTGAAGCCTCAGTAGAGCGGGAAGGTGGAATAAAGAAGAGCCGAGCGAGAGAACGGAGGCGAGAAGGACGGTCCAAAACGTTTGACTGGGCCGAGTTTCGTCCCATCGCCCAGGCTCTGGCGCAGCAGAGAGCGCACGAGGCAGACACCTTCCAGGCTGAGCTAGCCGAGAGAAACAAGAGGAGGGAGGAGAGGCGGAGGAGGTACGAGAGCGTCACCGGCTCGTCCTTCGATCCGCCCGCTGACGCCGCAAAGATGGACTTTGAGAGTGTGGGCGTGGTCCAGGTAGATGCTCCGCCCCCATCGGTGGAGCGGCAGCAGAGAGTGGAGGACGAGATCGAGCAGCATTGGCAGCAGGTGGAGAAGACACCCATCAGGGAGGAGAGGAGGGTGCCTTTGCCCTCCACACATCCCAACAGAGACGCATCAGAGCTGGAGAAACTCGTCGAGAGCTACAAAAAAGGGGTACGGGCTTCAAAATCCAATGCACAGTTATTACTTTAAACTAGGGTTGTCAAACGATTCAAAGTTTTAACCTTAATTACATGATGTGCCGAATAATTAATCTAATTTAACACAAAATCAATCACACATTACACAAGTTGTTAGGAGTTATTGTGTTAGATGTTGGTTTTTAAACCAAATGATACTTTAAATATGTAACTAAAAGTGGTATTAGGTGGCTGTGAGTCATTGAATCATTCATTCAACTGAGTCAATCAAACAAATGATTCATTCAGAAGTGAAGCAAGTGACTTGTCTTTATGAATGAGTCACTGAATCATTGAATCACTCGATTTGTTCAAAAACGTTGATTCATTCAGTAACGAATCACAGCTGTGTGTTGTTCAGAAAACAATAACAGTTCTGCTGTGGCTTTGTTTGGAACCATTTTCGTTTGTGAAACTGAGAAGAATATTGACAATATTGTGTAGTATAAAATTTTGCAGAATTTTAAATTCTTGTTAATTGAACTGTAATGAAGCAATATAACGTTTGCACTGCTACAGATATTGGGGAGAAACTGCACTCTTGCTGGTGTGATATTGATACTATATCATATGATATAAATATGAGAGGGTCATTTTTTTGCACTCATATCTTGAATTGTAGGCTTATATAACTGCATTTTAATAGACTCCATCACACAGTCAGTCGTCCTGAATCGTGTTCATCAGGTTTGGAGACAGTGGCGTTATTTTCTCTATAATTAATCGCACCAAAATAATGTGTTCAACAGCCCTAGTTTAAACATCCAGAGTTGAAAAATGAAATATGATATAATTTCAGATCATAACTTCTCTTTGTGCTGTGGACATTGTTAGGTTGAAGAGCTGAAAGCTCAGTTGGAGAGCTGCCACCAGCAGTTAATGGACTCCAATCGGCACAAGCTGGAGCTGGAGGGTCAGCTCAAAAACGCTCTTGAGCGCGAACAGCAGATCCGTGCTGGTTACATTTCACCGGTAGGCCACATTTATGTCATGGTTTTCATAGCGTATTCAGGTATTGCCTGATTGAACACATAGTGTGTCATTATTAGGAGAAGAACAAACACATGGCTTCCATCTTTATCATCGAAGCTGCAAACGCGTGCTTTGCATGTCTAGAGACCGTTGCATGTAAACGAACAGTGCTCTTTTGCCTCTACTTAAGATGCCTCTTGCCATGTTCAAGCAAAATGACATTAAAAATTTCAATTTCATGCAAGCTCTATTGCATGTTCCAACATAGAAATTATTAACAATAACTGAACATGAATTAATAAATATACAATGATGGCATGAAAAAATACTCTGAACTTACCATGCCCTCCAGATACATTCATACTCAATGATACACACTTTAAATTACTGGAAAACATTTACAGCATATTATTTAAAAAAATATTTTGTTAACACTTTACTTAAAACCATTATGTATAATGGATTAAAAAGGTATTCGTAATGTATGTTGAAATGCATTATTAATAAATAATTGTAACCAAAGTTAAAATGCATTATAATATTTGAGGGTTTGTTTACAATGTGTTTTAATGCATTATACTTTCTAAAGGTGTAACAATGAATAGATAAGTATTATAGTGTATTATCTCTGTGGTTAAGGTTGTTCATGAGATCATACAATGCATTGTACGGTGCATTACAATGCATAATTAATGCATTAAAAGTACTTCTATACTTATTAAATATATAAAGGATAAAAGTAAAATGTGACCAATGTTTTTTTTAAATAATATACTTTTATTAGTAGTATTTATGTAATGAATGTTTAAAGTAGGGCTGCACGATTAATCGCATGCGATATTTAACGCGCATCTTGTCAGAAAGCCGGTTCTGTAATCAGCGGTAAATTTCCATCACCTGCGGGCTTTCACATTGAGCAGCATTAACTACACAGAGCCGTTGTTCACTGATGAGCTGCGCAAAAAATCGCACGAATATGAACGTGGTTTAGCGCAGCTCGTCAGTGAACAACGGCTCTGTGTAGTTAATGCTGCTCAATGTGAAAGCCCGCAGGTGATGGAGATTTACCGCTGATTACAGAACCGGCTTTACTGATAAGATGCGCGTTAAATATCGCATGCGATTAATCGTGCAGCCCTACTTTAAAGGTTTGAAAAATAAGAGGAACACAAAGTTTTCCATGCCAGATCTCTTGCCTATTTGTATTTTCTCAAAATCATTGAGTATCAGTGTATCTTAAGGGTGTTGAAAATTATTTATAAATGCATCTTTTGCAGAATAGTGCTACATGAACATTGACATATGAAAAGATGCCTATTCAGGAATACATGCATGATGTGTTTTATTCATATTTAACATTTATTCATTTCATTTTAACCTTATTCTTGACTTCTTCCATATATGCTATAGAGTACGTCTGTGTATTCGTGTGTGTGTTATGTGTGCGTATATGTTTGTCTTTAGTGTTTGTTCAAAATATTGTTGCATTGTCTTCTGAGCTTAATTTGGACTTCTCAAAATTCTTTTATTGACTTATGGCATTAAGTAGCTACAGTTATTTTTTTGTTCTTTAACATCTTGTAGTATATCTTTTCAGTATACCAAAATTAAGGCTTATATGTATTAAAAGCAAATGTGTGGTGATTTTTATCTTAAGCATGGCATTGTTCCACAGAAGGTGATGCTGTATGTTGAATATCTGTCCAAGACACATTTTCATCTCCACCAGCTAGTTTTAAAGGGTTGTCTTTTACGTATTTATTTATTCAGGTTTGCTATAAACAGACACAGTAGGGGTTGCACAGTAGTTCAGGTTAAATTGTTCCTCAAAAGGCCTGCTGGCTTAACTGGATGGCATGTAACTGTTCTGGCATTCTTAGCTAGCACTAATTTTGCATTACTTACCCCATGAAACAACTCTTTAACCTCTTAATATGCATGCATTGTTTCGAATTACTAACCTTTTGCCATTAATTTTTTTTCTAGCATTCTAATGCGCCTTATTCCATGAAAGAAGCTGAATGAATTTACTCTCCCTTTAACCTTAATAGATTGATTCGACACAGTTGTTGTAATAAAATGTACATTTACCTCAAATCCTCAACACTGTTCGTTAAAAATGATTAGCGTTGTTCATCTGTGCTGACTGTTAACCAACTGTCTGGTCCCTTTTCCAAGCTGGAGTCCCCTTTGAGTGTTGAGACAGAGCCCCAGATGAAGAGGACTGAACTGGTTAGTTCTCAAGCTCAGAGCTTAACAAAGAAGTACCAGGAAACCAAAGAGATCCTGCAGCTTCAAGAACTGAAAAAGCGCAACATGCAGGCACAGCTTGGCCTTTCTCTCTCACACTGGCCCGCAAAGGAACCTTACTTTTCTGACACCAAAAAACCCGCCACCTCTGAGGTCTGTCCCTCAAACTCCATTCAAAAAACGGTCAGCTTCATGCTTCAGGATAGCGAGGGAAAGATCAGAGAGCTAGAGAGCTTGATAGATGCCAGTGAGCCTCTGACATTAAGAGAGCTGATAAAGCTCATGCATTCACATAGCGAATACGTTGGGGTAGAAAGTCCTCAAGGACAGGAAAGAAGTGAGTCAGTTGGAGAAATGCCGCAGAAACTGTTGGAAAGCCTCAAGAACCAACAGGAGAATGAGACAATGAGGAAAAGCTTGGAAAAGGCTGGAGACTGTATTCGGGACTATGAAGCTCGTTTGGTCACCATGGAGGACATGTTGGGAAGAGTTCATAGGCAGAAAATGGAGAGTTCGTTTGCACTAGGTTGCTCGAGGGAAGACCATCCGGATCTGTCGCAGCAGGTGGAGTTGCTCACGAGTGAAAACGTAGCTTTGAACCAGCGCTATCAGGAAATTGTGAACCAGTTGATAGAAGCTGATCGAGAGATAGACAGGCTGAAAGCTGAGCTTTGTAGACTACGTAGCGGTCAGCAATATCCACATTCCAACATGGAACAGGAGCAAGAAAACAAAGAGACCTCTGAGAAAAATGTGTACAAGGGAGAACTCCATGAAAAGTCACAGAAGCTACAAGAGGCTCTTATTAAATTGGAAACTCTTGGTAATAATTTGAAAGATACAGAGAAAAGATTGCAACTTAAAGAAGCAACTCTTAGGGGTCTTGGATTTCTGGTGGCAGAAAGTGAAAAAGATGATAAAGAGTTAGATTCGGAGACAGATGACCTCAAGCGCCAATTGGAGGTCCTTCAGTCCAAGCTTTCAGAGAAGGACAAGCAGCTTCAAAATGCTGAGCAGGTCTGTAGAGAACTTCAGTCCCAGAATGCGAAACATGAAGAGACCGCAAGGATGTGTAGTCAGATGCTTGTAGATGCTCAGGAGGAAATTAGGATGTTGAAAGAGAAGGCAGGCACTCAAGGTACGTTTGGTAGTGAACCAGGAACAGAAATTGGGCGCCAAGAGTTGATGCAAAAACTCACAAATGAAGGTGTAATTGAGGAAGTTGTGGAAGAGTTCAAGAGCAAGTCTAAATCTCTTAATCATCTACTTGACATGTTGGTAATAGGCAGTAAGACAGATTTGTCCAACACCGGCATGGACACCAACATTTTGGATGAGAATCATGGAGGAATGATGGAGATGTTTGAGAGAATGATTCTACATAAGGTTTTAGCTGGTTTAGAGGACTGTCAGAAAGGCTCCGAGGTTGAGCAAACCCTAAGGAATGTTGTAGAACGTATGCTAGTGGATAATGAAATGCTGCTTCTTATGAATAAGCTCTCCAACTTCCAAGAACTTCAAAGTGACGCAAAACCTGCATCTTGCACAGAAAAAAGCGCTGGATATGGAAATGCACTGAATGAAGAGACAATGAAATCGAATGTTTTGAATCGGTTGCTCGATGATGCTGCCAAACCCTGCGTCATGAAGACTCTCGCTGAAGTCATTCAGAAGAAAGTGGCGTTATTGAATCAAGCCGCTTCTGCTCTTAGAGAACGAACTAATGAGGAGCTTCAGTCGTTGGCTTTGACTCTGTCAAGCTGTGGCTCTCAAAGAACCTGGTCGGAGTATGTTCGTGAGGCCATAATGGACATAACACACATGTACTTGGTAGTTCTTCAAATGTTGCCAAGGACAAGACCGTCAGACCTGTCTGCATGTGCAAATTGTGCTGATTTGAGAGCACAACTCGAGTCTGAGAAGCAGGTGATGTCAAGCGTTCAGAGTCCCATCAGTGTAACCCACATTCAGATCGAAGGAGAACCAATTGACTCTCTGGACAAGGCCATACGGCTTCAGGACATGATGGCCAAGCATAAGAAGGAGCTGCGAGAATTAAAGGAGGCGTACGAGCAAGAAGCAGAAAAGCTGAGGCTGGAAGTGGCCAAGGCTGGTGAGACTCTGAGACTGAGATCTGAGGAGAACGTGAAAGAGATCGACTCTCTGACGTTGTGCATGGAGAACCTGAAGAAGAAGCACGAGATGGAGCGTAAGGACTTAATAGCACACTTCAATCAAGAGATGGAAGAGCTTACGGATGCTGTCGGCCCTGTTGAACCTGCAACAGACGGCGAGCCGAACTCAACTTCCCTCAAAGTGCGGATCCAAAAGCTCGTGTCCCGGCTGTCCGAACTGACTGAGGAAACAAATCTGCAAGATCGTGATGCGACATTGCTGCGTCTGAAATACGAGAAAGACCTGGAAAACCTAAAGGTCAAGGAGTTCCGTGCCCTTGCTGTTCTCCGTCTGTATTGACTTCATGTGGCAAACTTAAACCTGATCCTTTCCCCTCCTTTTCTCATACTAACCCTGCTTTGTGGTGCTTTGGTCTGGCCTAATATTTCTCACCAGTGATGCATGGCTGCTAACAATAGGTTTGCATGTACGGTTTAACTCTAGGAATTTGGATGAGCCAACTGTGATGAGAGGAAAATACACCATTCTCTCACTGAAGAAGCCATTTCTAAATAATTTAAGTCCAATGGAGAACAATTAAGAATCCATGTGTCAGACGTTTTGGAGAATGCATAACTGCATACTCCTTATGTCAGCAAGTCTGAAAACGTATGTGGTTCTCCTGGTTGACTTTGATCTGAACTTGTTCTCACACTTAACCTCTTTGCCTGATTAACAGCCAGTGCTCTTTGCATAAATTGCTGCTTATCTTTGATAACTGCAAAATGCCAGCTGCTTAACTTAATAACAAATAATGCATGACAATAACTGAAATGTTTTATTTTAAACAATTGTTTTAAGTACATATGAAAGTATTTGTGAAAGAATTGGCTTTGAAGAGAGAGATGATTAAATTGCGTTATGTATTGTTAGAATATAACAAATTTAGATAATAAATTATATCAATTACAGTATTGCATTGTTGCACCAACTAAGCGGAACATCTCGCAATTTAAAATTTCCAAGTACTGACAAAAAAAACAAAACAAAAAAAAACCGTTAATGTTTTGTACTCTGTCACTCAGTTACTGATTAAAAACACATGCATAATGGGATAATGGGAAAATTTAGAATAATTTCAGTAGTTTCTATTATATTTTGTCAGTGTGATGTGGCCTTAAAGACCAGAGCAAGTCAGTTCCTAACTAGATCATTTTGCGATTATGGACAAATTATAAACATTAAATTATGAGGCCAGTTTCAAATGGCGTTGGCATTGGTGTGCAATGGTTATTTACTTTTTTCTTTTTCTTTATTATTTGCAAAACATAATTATTTACATAATTTTTGCTTTGGAGTTGCAGGAATATTTTCTCATTCCCCCTACTACTATTTATTTTCTTGCAGTTTGTATTGAACATTTAGCGTTTAAGTTGGTATGTTACTTCTTACAGTTTATTCAATTTATTTATTTTTACGATTTATTCAGTTCCTTTAAGATTTAAAAAATACATATAATGGCAAAAAAATAGCTCTAAATGCTAAATTTGTTATCAATATGTGCTACTGGACTCATGTTTGTCCGGACAAAAGAGGAAATGAGATTTTCCACCCAGAGAGGCTGCTCTGAGTAAACGAGTGCAGGTGCGGCTGTGATGTGATGAAGAGTTGGCCTGTTGTGGATCAGGACACAGGCCATGTCCCTGGACAGTGGACACTAGTCCTTCAAAAACAACTGCTTAATTCACTCCCCTGTTTAGAACTGAGTACAGAGATTAGGGCCATTGAATAGACAGCAGAAATGCATTAAGTTTGCACAGTTTGAAGAGCATCTCTTGTACTGAAATTAAACTCCATGTTGATGTATAGTAGCTCTAATCCTATAAGAGTCTTTGCATTGATGGCAAATCTTACAAATATAGGTGCTGCATTTTTTAAATAGAAATTCCAGTTGTTTTTCAGACGTGGGTCTATATAAATTGAAATTTAAAACAATATATATATGGACATGCATATGTAGCGCCCCCAAAACTTGGACATTTAAAGTCCCCCTGTAGTCAAATATTTTATCCCTTAAAACTTATCTTTGATCATCAAAATTACATATTTAAATGTTTTTTCTTGTGAAAATAATTTTCTCATGCCTTAAAATAGCTTGAATGTAACTACACCCTTGCCTCATTTACTATACGCGGATCTATGAATATGCAAATTAGTCCCGCCTCCACTCAGTCACACAGCCAGCGCCTCCTGATCCACTGAACTGTAGTAAACGCAAAACAGTGGCATACACGGATAATGACCGATAAAACTATGTTTTTACTAGCGGACAACTACAGTGAATACTGTAACATTCGTTAAAGTTACTTACTTGACGATGTTGTGTCCTAAAATGCCTTGAAGACTCGAATGCAGCCGTTTGTGATTGTTAATTCGCACCCGCGAGCATACACGTGTGAAGTGCAGACGCCGATGCGGGAGAGGTGGGTCTGACCCCGGGCTACTTTTACACTGTTGCCGCGGGCTATAATGCAAGTTAGCGGTTCTAAATTCACATTAAACCACAGCTTCATGGGTTTTTTGCTCTGATTTATTTTTGGTTTTGTGCTGGTATTGGTATATTTTGCATGCTAGTGATAGGAATTGATCCCTTGACGTGATTGGTTATTGGATTGTGATGTAGCAAACCGAGGTCTGTTTCAAACTGCATTTCTGGGCCACATAGACAAATAAACAACATAAAAAAACTTGATTTTCACTACAGGGGGACTTTAAGCTGCAAATGTTTGAATTTCAATGCATTCAAATCTTAAATCAAGTGTCTGTACCCTAGTGAAAACAAAATATACTAAAATTTATTTGAAATGTATTTATTTTGTGCTAAGTATACTACAAATGTATTTACATATTTATGTGTTTAATAAAAATACCCTGCAGTTGTATTTTTGCTATACTAAACTGGTATACTTAGTCTTCCAAATTTGAACAATTTATTTTTTGCTTAATGCACTTTAATTGTGCAAAAGTAGTGCTGAATTCCAGCTAAACATATACTGCAGTATATTTTATTGAGCTAAAGTGGAACTATTGCAAATATACTTTAAATATCTTGCAACTGATAATACAAAGATCATAGAGACCTTATTAATAGTGATATTAAAACACATTTTAGGCATAATATTAAGAAATGTGCATTGCGCAATAAAGAAATACTCCAAATAAAGTTTCATTATAATTTTATATCAGTCAGTCTTAATTTAGGTCAATAAATATGTTTGAAGTATACTTGATATGAAATAAATGTATTTTAAATTAATTACGGCATAGGACCTTTTTACCAAATCAAATGCTAGAGCTTTTCTGAACTATTTTTGCGTTGACTTTTAACTGGTGTCAAGGTGATTTTAGTGCATGTATGAAGTCAGTTCTCACAGTTCATCACTATCAACATGATCCACCAACATTTGACAACCTTAAACTGTCCAATACTTTTTATCTTGAGTTTGAACAGTATATCTACTGCTTTATCATTTAAAGACTCTTTTGTGGTCTTTCTTTATAATAAATTGCCCTTCCTTTGATATTTTGTATCTAATCCAGTTATGTTCATGCATTAAGTCTGGCTAAAGTGTCCAAGTGTTTGGGATGAACATTGAATGAACAAACAGTCCCATCACAGTGTGTGTATTTGTTTATTTTTGAGAAGCGATCTCTCACTGTCCCCTTTATGTCATTGTAGGTTATTAATACCTGGCTATGTGTGGACACTCTTCTGTCCACACATCGCTAATCTCTGTCGTCTGTGTAAATGTTGTCCTTGTCACAGTAGAAGTGGACTTGAATCGATCCGAATGAGATGCACTAAATGCCGCTTCATGCATTTC